>NW_027468774.1:41631233-41866233 GCF_046254945.1 Alosa pseudoharengus
ATCTCCTCTCCCACAGCCATACATGCCTGGACACAGATACACACACAGTTTGGATACAAATGGTGAGATAAAAGATGTCTGTCCTTATAACCGCAAAAGTCATCACCTGAAAAGGGGTAGGGATTTTACACTCATTTATTGGGCCAGTATTTAATTACCTCAAATAACCATACCATTCAACCATATAAATCCTCAGAGCGTACACATATTAATGTTAGGCTATTAATATTAAATATAATATTATATTATTAATATTAAATATAATATTAATAGAGAAAAAAAGAGATAGAGTGAGAAAAGCTATGTTTGTGCATTGGCTGGATTCCCTGCTCAATGCTGCGGGGTCAAGGTCAACTGATGCAATGCTAGGGGGCATTACCTTCCCTAGTGATTGGCCCTGAAATGAAGTGAGATTTCACAACCAATCCACACACACACACACACAGCCCAATATAAGAGAGAGACGGTCAAGTGGAAACCATATGACATGCACGCACTCAGCCAGCTCTGAGCACTAGCTCTAGGCCTCCTAGCTCCATTTCAACAGACATCACATCACATCACAGCCACACATCCACTAAGCCCCTCCAACAGAACAACCATCTCCACTTTTCAACCACATCCACCAGGACTGGCGTGAAATCCCCTGTTGATTGGCTAACGCCCGGTAACTGGTAACTGACTTCCGTGACGATGCGGTCGCTGTGCAGGCTGTTCATGGCGGCGGCCGCCATGTGGGCGTTTGGTGGCAGGGTGCAAGCGGCCCCGACGACAGGGCAGCCGGCCTCCGAGGAGGAGGTGAACGTGCTGATGTTCGGCGTGCTGCAGTTCAGCGAGTCGCTGCGCCACACCTACCAGACCACCGAGGCCCGGCTAGCCCGGCTGGCCAGAGCCGTGCACACCACCGAGAGCCTGGTGCGGAGGATCGACCGCCAGACGCTGGAGGCCAAGCAGGCAGAGGTCCAGATCAGAGAGGGGATCCACCACCTCCAGGTGAGAGGGGTTGGGGGTGACGACGGGAAAAGCAAACTGACCTACCATGTTTAAATATTGACTGTTGTGATAAAGAGGTCACTAACTGAGGCGGTCACTACTAACGTAAAAACAAAAGTGGTGTCTATTTCACAAATTGGTTGTTTAATTTGCCCTGAAGGTCCTGGTTTCAGAGAGTGCTAGTAGATAATTGAATGGGTTAAGGGTTTTTCAGACAGTTGATTAAGGTGTTAAAACAACCATGGAGCCACGGGTCTAAAATCCACAGAGCACATATATTGACAAAAATGTATACCTGTACTGTTAGCGTCTTTGCTCAAAAAGCATCCATTAAGGGCAAGACCCATATTTAAAAACACGTGACAGACTTGACGTATGTGTGAACATGAGTGCCATTTCTGGTGTGGTTCCCAGGCGCAGACTGCGGATCTTAAGAGCAGCGCCCAGCAGGCTAAAGGGAAGGTGGAGCAGGTGCAGCAGGAGGAGCTGGAGCTCAAGATGAAGCTTAGTGGACTGGAGTCCACCCTCACCAGCGCCAGCCCTGACAACGTCAAATCACTCAAGGTACACCACAACAACAACAACAACCACAACAACAACAAACCAATGACAACCACAACAAACCAACAACAACTTGCATTTATACAGCACTTTATCAAGGCACCAAAAGCGCTTTACAGTAAAAGGGGAACTAACTCACTAGCCACCTCCAATGTGCAGCACCCACTGGGTGATGCAGAGCAGCCATTATGGCCCAGAACGCTCACCACACACCAGCTTGAGGTGACACAAATCAATGGAATTCAACACAGCCTAAAGGTTTATTACAGAAACCAAAGCCTAGAGAGACTTAAGGGCAAGAGTTGGGCCCCCCATCTGAGCTGGTGACAGCAAAAAATATTCTATTAAACTCTCCTATTAAAACACTCACTCACTTTGAGATTTGAGAAATTTATGTCAAGGCCATCGGACTGAAATTGACTTTGAATTGAAATTGGTTCATTTGATTTGTGATCATTCTGCATCAGCATCAGCATAATTATACTGTATCAGCATTGTCAGTTTGCCTTGGTTCTAAATAGTCTTTGCTTTCAGGACACAGTTCAGAAGCACTCAAGGCTGCTGAAGGATTTACTGGACTGGACCAAGAAACAGAGGGAGAAAATTGAGCTTCAGAACCAACAGTTGACCGAGTTACAGAAACAGGCAAGTCCAAACTCTATAGTATTCAAAAGCACAAAAGTAATATGTCTAATGTAATATATATCTACCCTGTGTGTTACCAAAAAAGAATCAATGACACTCTATGAAAATGTGCCTTTGTTAGTTAGATCATTTGTTTTTGTTTGTAGTTAACAAAAGTGTTTTTGTGTATTACAGAATGGGTCGTAAGACCTGCCTGAAGAAAAGACACACTGGACACTCCACACTCCCATTTTATGGAAGACTATACTTCAAGCTATTTACATACCCACAAACAGATCCAGCCAATACATTTCAGCTAATACATCATATCATATAATACTGTATTTTAATGTTTCGGATATGCTTACTTATTATTTTATTACTTATGTGTTAGTTACTTACTTTTTGTTACTAACTTGCCTTTGATATTTAAAATAAATATTGATTCAATAATCCCTGTCTAGTGTAAAGTGTCTTTGAACCAACCAGTCATTTGACCAGATAATCTCAAGAGAGGTACAAGTGGCAGTGTGTGTTTGTGGCACAGTGGCCTACTGGTTAGCCCGTTCGGACTTGTAACCGGTTCGAACCCCGACCAGTAGGCACGGCTGAAGTGCCCTTGAGCAAGGCACCTAACCCCTTACTGCTCCCCGAGCGCCGCTGTTGTTGTAGGCAGCTCACTGCGCCGGGATTAGTGTGTGCTTCACCTCACTGTGTGTTCACTGTGTGCTGAGTGTGTTTCACTAATTCACGGATTGGGATAAATGCAGAGACCAAATTTTCCCTCACGGGATCAAAAGCGTATATATACTTATACTTATACTTATGTGTGTTTGCTCAAGAATATCCATAAAGCATGCAAGTCAATGTCTGTGTGTATGGGTGAGTGTGTTTCCACGTGGGTGTGGATGATTCCCCACCTGTAGTGTGTGTGTGGTGTGTAGACATAGCGTGCGGGGAACTCCAGCACTTCTTTGGTGGGCCGCACGCGCAGGTCTGGATAGGGCTTGACATGCAGCAGCTCAGGGGACAGACAGTAGTGAGGGGCCTCGGGGGCCGGAGAGATGTCTATCTTCAACTGGGCTGAGAGAGAGAGAGAGAGGGAGAGAGAGGGAGAAGAAAGAGAGAAGAGTGGGAGAGAGGTAGAGATAGGGAGAGAGAGAAACGAGACGGAGTTGAAAGAGAGCGAGGGAGGGGAGAGAGAGGGACAGAGGTAGAGATGTGGAGAGGGAGGACAAAAGGGGGAGGAAAATAGAAAGAGAGGGAGTGGAGAAGAAGAATGAAGATACAAGTTATTGATTATTATTCGAAAGCGCATTTTGAGTCACAAAAGGTGAATGTGATAAAACAGAAGATGACTACATTAAACCTAGTTCAAACCAAGCAAAAACAAACTCATCAAACCTTAAAGCAAGCTAAATGACTGCGTTTACTGGCACTTCAGTGTCCCGGTTATGATCGGGATTTTGAAGTATCCGGTATATACCGGTTTGGTATTTGCGCATGTAAACATCATAATCCCAATTTCAATACCGCAGATAAGCCCTTATCCCGGTTTTGAGTAACATACACACACAACCAGGATAGGGTGTGCTAATATTGTGCTAACACTTTATTGTTGGTAACTGGGATAGTAGGATTACAAGGTATACAAGGATATTAACAAACGGGTTTCTCTGTGTTCATGTAAACACCACATCCCAAATATGATCAAAACCGGGATAAAGGGTCATTCACACCAAGAACGATAACGATAACTATAACCATAACGATAAAAGCGCCCACACTGAACAACGATAAACGAAGTCTCTCCTTGTGTTAATGAATGTGACGGCTAAAATTTGATGGGTTGTGATTGGCTATTAGCTTTTTATCGTTCTTAAAATCGCTCTGAAAGTGATCCCCAACAATATAGTTTTTCATGCCGTTATTGTTATAGTTTATATGTGAACGCCGTATTCATATTATTGTTATCATTGTCGTTATCGTTCTTGGGGTGAATGACCCTTAAGGCTAATAACCGGGATACTGAAGTGCATGTAAACGTAATCAATGATATAATTTACAGAAAGTTAGTAAGTGTAGTGATAAAGGTAATTTAGAGGTAAATGTGGAGCGTTGTGTTGCAATTTAACAGTTGCAACTGTTGTGGTTGCAGAGTGTAAGGTCAGGTTGGGGGTGTGCAGGTACCAGTGACAGGTCTCAGCCTCCTCAGGACAGAAGAAGGTCTACGCATGTCAGCCAGAAACTTATACAGATCCTCATCACTCAACCTGTCACCTTCCTATATACACACATGCACACACGCACACACGCACACACAAACACAACACATACAGAGATACACAAACGCATAAGACAACACACATAGAAACATATATATATGTACACTACACATGAATGGTTATTCCAACTGGACATCCACAGATATGTTCAAAGTCCTGCACATATGACCAGAGATAAGCACAAACCAACACACTGACCTATTTGACCAAAGATCAATGGAACAACAAAAAAGACACAAGATGTCCAGAATGTATTGACCGCTGACCTGTTTGAAGAAGTTGGTGACTGTGAGAGTGGCTGGCCGGAACGTGGCGAAGTTACACATGTCCTCCCCCACACTCATCCGCTCGAACCCCTTCTTCTTCCGCTCGTTCCACGTCCCTTTTCTCTCTGCGGAACAAAACAAGGACGAGTCAGTTAGGTGGGAATACATGTATAGAATGTATAGGATGTTCCGGTCTATTTGTATATGGCCCCTGATGACGGTGAAATGATGACAATAACAATCAAAAACAAAACTAATCAAACCTAATGTGGTTAAGAAATTAGAATTTTCCGCAGGGTCTGAAATCTTGCGCAGAACCCCAGACAGGGCAAATGGGGAGTACAGGAGGCAAGAAAATAAAAACAAGTACCAGCAAAGACACAGCTTGGTACATATGAGTCATGTGTCTAGTTAAATAAGAATGGCAGATATTTCTGACCAGTAAAAACCCTCTATATGTATGTAGATCAATGGTTGCTGGACACTGAAGTTTTGCAAAAGAAGCTATATGACCCCTGACCCAGGCTATGCCCTAATGTCAATGCAGGTCAGCAGAGACAAGGCCACTTCTGGGATAATATTTACTAAACCCACTTCATCTGAATAACACAGAAACATGAACTAAACAGAAGTATGAGCTGAGAGAATAAACACTGTAAATGAATCGTGTGCCATGTAATATCATTTCATTCTAATGCCATGTAATATGAAGTAATCCTCTAGAATGTACACTTAACACCATGTTTGTTAAATAAACAAATCTACTGGAATGTAAAGTAATGCCATATTTGGCATTACGGATTATGGAAATGTAATGTACTGTAAGTGCTTGCTGAATGAACAACTGTGCTGTAATCTCATGTCCTCTAATCTAATCCCTAGTGTCCTGTCATGTCCGCATGTGGCGTCTTTCGGCAATAGATAGGGATTTGGGACCTTCTGAGGTGTCTGAGTTAAAGTGTAATTCCAGCAAAAATTGACCCATGGGTGTTTTTCTGCATTAAAACACATCAAATAGGCCGTGGAGACAGTATTTTTCGTTGATCAACCACTACAGAGCTTGCTCCAGTATATGCCCAAATCGCAAACAGTGGATTAGCTAAGGGCCATGAGTCAAACGCTTCTCAAATAGCATTTTTTTAACCAGTAATATTGTTCAAAACAGCATCAAACCTTGTCAGTAGCTTGCACAAGGTCCCTACACATAAAACGAAGCACCAACAACGTAGTTAACGAACCCGGAGTTTATCACAAAAGACTGTTAATCTCACAGAAGACTGAGATCTCACACGGAGCATGACGTCTTTTGCCGGAAGGTAATGCTTTATATGGACTTTCCTTCGAGCTAAGTAAGTGTTAGGATACTTAGTGTAAGTGTTCTTTTAGTCTTCTGTAATAAACGACGGGTTCGCTAACTATGTTGGTGCTTCGATTTATGTGTAGGGACCCTGAGCAAGCTACTGACGAGGTTTAATGCTGTTTTGAACAATATTACTGGTTAAAAAAATGCTATCTGAGAAGCGTTTCACTCATGGCCCTTAGATAATCCACTATTTGCGATTTGGGGCTATAGTGTATACTGGAGCAAGCTCTGTAGTGGTTGATCAACGAAAAATACTGTCTCCACGGCTTATTTGATGTCTTTTAATGCAGAAAAATACCCTTGGGTTAATTTTAGCTGGAATTACACTTTAAGTCAACATGCTGGTGTACTGTGTGGTGTGGTGCACAGTAGTATGGTGGTATGGTGTGGTGAGGTGTGACGTACTGTAGTGTACTATCATGTGATGTGGTGTAGTGTAATGTGGTATCCTGTGGTGTGGTGTACTGTAGTGTACTATAATGTGGTGTGGTGTAGTTTAATGTGGTATCCTGTGGTGTGGTGAGGTGTGGTGTACTGTAGTGTACGATCATGTGGTGCGGTGAAGTGTAATGTGGTATCCTGTGGTGTGGTGTGGTGTGGTGTAATGTGGTATCCTGCGGTGTGGTGTGGTGTACTGTAGTGTACTATCGTGTGTTATACTGTAGTGTGGTGTAATGTTGTGTACTATTGTGTAGTGTGGTGTAGTGTACTGTTGTGTAGTGTGGTGTAGTGTACTATTGTGTAGTGTGGTGTAGTGTGGTGTAGTTTACTATTGTGTAGTGTGGTGTAGTGTGGTGTAGTGTACTGTTGTGTAGTGTGGTGTAGTGTGGTGTAGTGTACTATTGTGTAGTGTGGTGTAGTGTGGTATAGTGTGGTGTAGTGTATTATTGTATGGTGTAGTGTATTATTGTATAGTGTGGTGTAGTGTGGTGTACTATAGTGTACTATTGTGTAATGTGGTGTAGTGTACTATTGTGTAGTGTGGTGTAGTGTACTATTGTGTAGTGTGGTGTAGTGTTGTGTAGTGTGGTGTAGTGTACTATAGTGTACTATTGTGTAGTGTGGTATAGTGTACTATTGTGTAGTGTGGTGTAGTGTGGTGTAGTGTATTATTGTGTAGTGTGGTGTAGTGTACTATTGTGTACTACTGTGTAGTGTGGTGTAGTGTGTTGTGCTATAGTGTACTACTGTGTAGTGTGGTGTAATGGTGTGCTATAGTGTACTACTGTGTAGTGTGGTGTGTAATATTGTGTAGTACTATAGTGTAGTGTGGTGTAATTGTGTGCTATAGTGCACTACTGTGTAGCGTGGTGTAATGTATTATTGTGTAGTGTGGTGTAGTGTACTATTGTGTACTACTGTGTAGTGTGGTGTAGTGTGTTGTGCTATAGTGTACTACTGTGTAGTGTGGTGTAATGGTGTGCTATAGTGTACTACTGTGTAGTGTGGTGTGTAATATTGTGTAGTACTATAGTGTAGTGTGGTGTAATTGTGTGCTATAGTGCACTACTGTGTAGCGTGGTGTAATATAGTGTACTACTGTGTGTGTGGTGTAATGCGGTGTGCTATAGTGTAATACTGTGTAGTGTGGTGTAATGTGGTGTGCTATAGCGTACTACTGTGTAGTGTGGTGTAATGTGGTGTGCTATAGCGTACTACTGTGTAGTGTGGTGTAATGCGGTGTGCTATAGTGTACTCCTGTGTAGTGTGGTGTAATGTGGTGTGCTATAGCGTACTACTGTGTAGTGTGGTGTAATGTGGTGTGCTATAGTGTACTACTGTGTAGTGTGGTGTACTATAGTGTACTACTGTGTAGTGTGGTGTGTCGTGATGTGTCTGAGGTACCACTGTCTGAGTCGGGGTCGGAGCGCTCCAGCCCCCCCACGCTGCTGACGATGTTGAGCAGGTGAATGGCAGTCCAGGCAAAGGGCATGCGGAAACGACCCAACCTGTTGCAGGACTGCTCCGCCTGCGTACGCAACTTCTCCAGCTTCTCCTTATGCTGCGCACGCACACACACACACACACACACATATTTATATAGGCATGTACGCACAAAGAAATACAGGCAGGCAAACAGCCAGCCATACAAACATTATATAACTACTACACTTATATATCAGTGAGGCACAATGCACTTTTAGGATATTGCCGTATTTACATGGAGAATCAACATAGTATGCCAATCTATAAAAACTGCTGTTTTCTTTTTGAAGGTTGTATTAATTAATTTAGTAGAAGAGATTGGTGATTTCTTCTTTTTTCTAAACTAGCCAATACCAGTTCTCAGCTTTACCATTCAACATCTTTAGCTTCAGCTCTAAGCTATTTAAGCTTTAAAGGACACAAAGTGTCCTTAGTTAGTTTTAAATCAGGTCTTCTCAACATGGATATTTCTATTTTAAGAAATATTGCCAAGGCCTCACATAATTGGACCCTTTTAGGAGTTTGCTGGACATTGATCGTCATGAAGGCAAATATTGCCAAGCGCACTGTCTGCCTGCCTCTCACGCACGCACACAGAGATGCACACTTGCACCTCACACACACACACACACACACACACACACACACACACACACACACACACACACACACACACACACACACACACAGGACATGTGCATTCTTGGCTCTAATATTTGATCGTCTGTGCCAGTCTGGCCTTCTCACCTATTTCTCTTTCCTCTGCAAATATATCCCTGAACTTTATAAAGTTTGCTTTAATATTAGACAATTCTTAAATATTGGCTGTCCTGCTTCTGATTCAGCAAACACAGGTGACCGCATGTTACCCTTTTGGGACTCTGCATGTGCAGTTCAGAGGTCAGTCTGGTGTCTGCATGCTGCTGCTAGCCAGTGAAGCTGTAACTCACCTTAGTGGAGTCGGACTCTTTCATGATCATGTAGGGCTCACAGCACTCCCCTATGTCGCCCTGCTGCAGAACCTTCTCCAACTGAGAGAGAGAAAGAGAAAGAGAGAGAGAGAGAGAGAGAGAGAGAGAGAGAGAGAGAGAATGTGTGTGTGGGTGTGAGAGAGAGAGAAAGAGGGGGTGGGGGTACAGTTTGCATAGAAAGAAAGCGAGAAAGAAGGAAGGAAACATGACATAGAGAGAGAGACAGTGAGACATATGAAAGAGACAAGGATGTCATATCAAGAGGGAGCGAGAGAGCATATAAGAGAGGATTGGATAATGCATGAACTAATAAAACCATTTATAGTGAGAACATAAGAGGTCATGAGAGAATGACCGAGTGGCACAGTGAGGCACAGCAGTGCAGCGCAGCGCAGGTCATTTCCCCAATGAGCTGTGGGCTAGTGGCGCCCCCTGCTGGCTGCTCGTAGCTACCTTGATGACCAGGAAGATGTCTGCGGAAGGGTATGTGATGGAGAAGATGGCGGAGCGGGCCAGGGTGGAGATGGCCGTGTGGGGGATGTGAGGCCGCAGCAGGCCCTTCATCTGATCAGAGTTCAGGTCAAAGTGGAAGTTCTCCGAGATCTGGGAGGTGATGGGGGGGACGGGGGAACACAGGAGGTAGTGGAGGAGGAGGAGGAGGAGGAGAGAGGCAAGGAATCAGGACAATCGGCACAGCCATTTTCAACTCAAATCAAATCTCCAGGTCGCAGGTCAAATGAAAACATCCAAACTCTACTTCAAAATAAATTTTCCAAAGGACACACTGGAGTTAATGCAAGTAACTCCGTGATAATAACAATACAAAAATGAATACCTTTTTCTTTTCTTTGACATCATACAGAGCCAGTGTTCCAAATATTGGCTCAATTTCTATCTCAAACCTGGAGGGACAACCAGGAGAGAGACACACACACACACAAGAGATTAGCTCTGGATTGGCTGCAGATAGTATCAGTGTAACGCGCACATGAGGGTAGAATGCGGAACATGGGGGTCAGAGAAATGTGTTGGAGCAGTGTGGAGTATACAGTGATATGACATGGCTTGATTCTCTGGGGGTCTGCTGATGAGTGACTGTTGCACATGCGGGCATATGAACCCTGAGAGAGACAGACTGGAGAGCAAGACCGGTAGAGAGAGAGAGAGAGAGAGGGGGAGGGAGAGAGAGAGGGGGGGGAGGGAGAGAGAGAGAGAGAGGGAGAGGGGGGGAGAAGTAGTAGAAGAAGAAAAACACTTCCTCACTGAATCCAGTAAATTCAGCAGTCAGGAACCAATATTTCCATCAATTAAAAAATGAAGACAAGCTTCCATACTTATTGGGAGAGCACAAAAGTTGTGTAAATCTAGCTGCACGGTACCTGGTAACCTGTCATAAACTGATGAAGAGAGTGGCCTATATTGTCACATACTTCACTTTCTATCACTAATTATTATCCATAATAACACACAGAATTACTATACTGTATAGTACGTACAGTAATACTGTATCATTTCCTATTCTCCCTCTGTCTGTATTATTTTGTTATAGGTTTGCTTCAGTAATGCCAATAAAGCTCCAATGAAAATTGAAACTGAGGGGGGGGGGGGGGTAGAAATGGTAGAAATTAAGAGAGCATTTAGAGGAAGTGGGGAGGGAGAGGGAGACAGCAAACAAGAGAGAAACAGAGAGAGACAGAGTGACAGTGAGAGAGAGAGAGAAAGAGAGGGATGGAGAGAAAGAAAGAGAGAAAGAGAGAAAGAAAGAAAGAAAGAAAGAAAGAGAGAAAGAAAGAAAGAAAGAGAGAGGGAGAGAAAAAGAGAGAGAAAGAAAGAGATAGACAGACAGTCAGACAGACAGATAGAGAGAGATACTCACTTGAGGGACAGACACTTGACCATGATCCTCTGGCCCATGTGCTCTTTGGGGACCTCTGGGAGGGAGCAGCGCTCCACCGCCTCGTCCTGCCGCGTGAGAACCGACCGCCCACAACGTTTACACAGACACCAAGGCAACGTTGACACAGGACACCGCAATAAAGAAGCAAGAGCAGAGAGAGGGAGAGAGGCACAGAGGGAAAGAGAAACAGAACAAGCATGTTAGACAGGGACATTGAGAGGACAGCAAGGGGGACATGCAAATACTGTACGGTCAAAGTCCATCATATAGCACTCAAACAAGTGGATGGATTTCAGCTGTTGATATATCAGGCTCCCCTTTGGGAGCTATACAATTAAAGACAGACAGACACACACACACACACACACACACACACACACACACACACAGACCTCGTCAGGTGTGGGGTAGAGGCCTAGCAGGTCGGTGTGGCGCCCCTGCTGGCGAGCGTCGGCGTTGCGGCGGTCCATGTCCTCGGCGCTGGTGCGCTCCAGCACTGAGGGCAGCAGTGCGTCGGGAGACGAGTTCTTCAGGTCGAAGATGCTGGAGGCCCAGCTGCCCCGCGGCGTGTCGTCCATGGACACCGAGCGACGCTTTGCCTCGTCCTGATGGACACAGCAACGGGGACGCTCAACAGTCTCATTCACATTTTCCATAAAGCATTTGATACAACACAAATAAAACAGATAAATACTATTCTATTACATGGGAATTGACACCTTGCTCACAAGTGCCTCAGAATAACCTGCCATCCACATCTTCAACTCCCAACCCCACATTGGGAGGATAAAATGTACATTATTGGTAGCCTGGAGATTCCAGACCCTGGTAATCTAGAAAGATTAAGGGTCTGGCCACAAATAATGTAATGGCCCAACTCGAGGGGCGGCACCAAGCGTGCATTTAAAAATCTCACTGCACGCAATTGGATAAGACTATACGACCAATGTTTACTGACTGATTCCGGACTTCTACGCAATTGGATAACACTACGACTGTCATCTGTTTAGCTCGCCTTTGGCCCGCCTATATGAGATACACCGATGTGATTGGCTCCCCGCGATACAAGCGGCAAAAGTAACGTGCATCATTACTCATTGCCAGAGTGTCTCGCAGAGACAATTCAAATTGTGCTCTTGCGACAACTCTGGATTTTCCAGGGTACATTATTGGGGGAACAGAGAAAAAGAGAAAGTGGGGAGTAAATAAACAAAGTGGTCCGACACGCTTAAACAGAGAAAGAGAAGTTCTAGCCGACCTGGTCGTCATGACGTTCTGTTGCGGTCTCATCCAGCTCAAAGGTCTGCTTGACCAGGCCCCTCTGCTTCTCCCTCTGCCGCTCCGAGTTGTGTGGTGACTGTGTGGTGCTGTAGCGCTGGTACCTGCGTGCGATAGGTCACAAGAGGTCAAAACGGGCACTGCCGCCCAGCATCAGGGACAAGTCCTCACAGCTGTCCTCATCTCTGTGGTCCAGTGAACCGTAACGGAGTGCGGCCTCAGCAGCCTCTGTGCCTGCCTGCCTGCCTGCCTAGCCGTACTCACTTCCTCTGGATGATGAGCCAGTCATCTGTGTAAACTCCCAGGGCGTCTCGCACTCGGGGGTCCAGTGTCCTACAACAAAACACAAACGCAGAAAACTGCTGATGCGGTGCTCTAGTGTGTGTGTGTGTGTATTTCTGCACAGCAACTGTGAGGTGTTGGTGCCGCAATGTTGTGTACAGCAGAATAAAAAAGGGTGTCATGTTATATAGTGCAGTGTTTCCCATACATTGACTTATTTGTGGCGGCCCACCACAATATCAACACTGACCACCACACAATGATTTTCCAGGTTGTACTAAATTGTGCTTAAATCTGGTTAGCATCATAACCACGCTGCGCTAATTTGTTAAAAACTGTTGCATTCAAGTCAATTCTGCAAACCTACCACCACAAATAGAATTTAATTCTGTGGGAAACACTGTAGTGATTGGCACACAATGCAGGAGTGGTGTACAGTGTGGTGTGGTGCTGCAGAGTGCAGTAATGCAGACAATACAGTCATGTACTGTAGTGGTCTAGTGACATACCCTGGATCCTGCTGTGCAGAGTCATTAAGTGCAATGCAATGTTCTAAAGATTGAAATTCTGTTAAATACTGTGCAATGCTAATTTGGCCCAATGATGAGTAAAGATGAGCACAACTGTGTAGCATTATAGCTATACACAATGCTATGCAGCACAGAGCTGTGTAGAGCTGCAGAGTGTTGTATGGTGCAGCTGAATAGCGGAGGTCTGTGCAGGGCTGTGTAGTACTACACACTGCCATGTGACATGCTTCCCAGAACACATCACAGTGCTGTGCAATAGATGCAATGGGATGTGTGCAATGCATTCATATACTGTGCAAAACACTGTAGAGCGCTGTGCTCTGCTGTAAAATGCTATGCAGTGCATGTATTGTGCATGTATTGCCATGTATTACACGGCTCTTCACAAATGACTTGAATGGGACTTCCCAACGCTGCCGCATCGGAGTCCTGTTCGCCCTGTCGCGACTTATTTTCCGACCGGCGCTCTATACATTATCCCTTACGTATTGCCATGCAATGCTTGGTGGTGCTGTGTGCGGTATGGTGTGGAGCTCACACACACACACACACATCAGCTGCAGATGCAGAGCTGGGGTAGCTTGGTCCCAGAGGTAAAAGCAGGCCACGGCCACTGAGCCGTGCAGAATGTGTCACATGACAGGGACAGGCCTACAAAAGTGATGTGCTCAGTAGTAATGAACCGTGCTCGGGATTGTGTGTGTCCACGCATGCCACTGTGTGTTTGCGAGAGGAGTGAGTGTGAGTAAGCGAATGACAGAGTGTGTATGTGTTTGAGTATGTGTGTGGCTGTGATAGAGTAAGAGTATGTGTGTATGTGTGTGTGCATGTGTGTGAGTATGTGTGTGTGTTAGTGACTCACTCTTCCTCAGGAAGAGCTGCCTCAAGCGTGCTGCACTCTCTCTCCTGCAGGACGAGTTCCAGGTCATCCGGAGGGAACTCCATCAGCTGGCGGAGTGGTCCAGGTTCTGGTCCGGGAGCGTGGCTGCTCACATACTCCTCAAAGTCCACCGGTTCCACTACCTCTGTCAGGGGCAGCTGCAAACACACAGGCACACATGCACACACGCACACCACATACACACATCATGCTAAATTGTAATCAATTCTATTTCATTTCAATAGGACACTTCAATAAACGAATTTGGGTACTTTTGAGGACAGAATGCACAGTTCAGTATCTCACTTAAAGGGTCAGTTAGCAATTGTGCATGCAGACACGTTTTTTTTTTTTTTTTAATGCATAAAACGTACATTATATTTTAACCAAGGACAAACAAAACACACCAAAGATGTGGCTCACCCTTCCCTACAGTATTCCCAGAGAAACTCCACACAGGGTTTTGAATTGTTTGGGGGACAGACTGCCCCCACATTGTTTGCTTCCAGCCTGGGCTGACTACAGAGACTGTTTGTTTTTTTTACAGTGAACTCACATGATGGGCAGTTAGCCGATTGTGAGGAGATGTTCGCTGAATGTGACAAAAAATATTAAGGGCGAGCGCGTATGGTCGCTGACTGCACCATCTTACAGTAAAGCTTGAGTTTGCATATGCCAAAAAAAATCTTCTTTATTACAGAGACAGGACGAGGAAATGAGGGCAGAAGAGAAAGTGATTTGTCTGGCTTGTGGCGCAACCTCTTCCTCTTTTGAAGACTTACCCTAACCACAGAGTTATTCCCCCAGCCAAATCCAGAGTTGCCTTTGGATTGTCTTTGGTGGTAAAACAACAAGATTTCAAAAAGGACGGCCTGGTTCGATATCTTTAAAAACATGCTGTTTGTATCTCAACCGCTATTTGCATTCAAATCACCACTTTTACTGCACTCATCCTTGACAAAAGAACACATGCAAACACACTCACACACACAGAGACAGACACACACACACACTCACAGGTTGGTGAGCTCCTGCACGCTTCTTAGATAGCTGTGGTGACCCATAGTCCCTGGACACCTGTTTCCTCACCTCAGATGCCACCGTTCTAGAAGAGAAACAAAAGATAATACTGATCAATACCTCAAACAGTATTAAATATAGCAGTGGCAATACTTTTATTTGTATGATCGAACACGTGCAAATATGCAGCCGGGAAGTGTTTCAGATGGGAGCAGAATAACAAATGCAAAGTACAGTACGAGTGCGAGTGCAGAGGTACCTGAACTGACAATGTTGCCCAGCATCAAAACAGAGGTATGGAGGCCTAACCCCACTACCCATTCCCACTCTCCATTCCCCACAGCAGCACTGAACCAGACACAGCTAATCTTTCAATGTTTAGTTGCACTTTGTGCATGTAGCATGGATGAATATAGCCACAGAGAAAAACACAAAGAGGTCATCTACACTCAGAATTGGAATTCGGACATCCAGAGCTTTGCTACTTTTGAATATGTTTGCTTAGCCCACCTGGACCATATCAACAAATGTCACAGTTAACAAACTGATAGCCTCACAGGTGAACTTACTCCGCTAATCTGGTACAATCTAACACGGTTTACTGCCATTTTTCAGTGGCCGACAAGGACTACAGTGACAACAGAGGCAAGAAGTAGCACCCTGTCAGGACAAGAAAGATCCGGGAATCCAAATCAGCAAGCGCAGGAGCACACCAGTGCCAGCAGCCTCCTCCAGGAAAGCCCAGGATCCAGGACGTCATGGGCATCATGGCAGGCATGGGCATGTGAGTGAGTGAGCTGTGATTTGGGGATGTACTGTCTGCAGCAAAATGCACATAGCCCTTAGATTACAGATTGATCTCCTATAAACCACCTCCACCTCCACAGCTTCAGTCGCTAGACTTGTGTAATGCAGTGTTCTTGGAGTGAATAACATGTATTGATTGTGCAATGGATGTGGTGTAGGCCTAGGTTATGTGGTGCAGTGGCTGGAGCCCAAGACACATTAACCTCTGGGGACAATAAAGCACACCTTAAGCTTAACCTTAGGCTGAATCTTTATTTTCAAATGTCTCATTTCACACCCAGTCCAGACTGTTGTGTTTGGCACTCATTAATCATGACTGAATAAAGTGAATGGACAGTCTGAATATGTTTACAATAACGACTGTTATGAAGTCATGGGTTTACACTATGTTTGACTAGTGGGATGTTCCTGTTCGTCCGTTTAGCCAAAAGTGAAATCCAACACGTAAGTGCCTTATAACACATGGAAGTAAACAAAAATATTGACCTCAGCCCTGAGCACCCAGCATGCACTTCCTCTTCTGCCCAGTCACATGGGCTAGAGTGGAACAATACAAGCGAGTGCCTCTTGAGACGAGAGGAGGCAGATGGAGACTGGTACAGCAATCAGGGATACAGGCAGACAGGAACAACAAGTTCAGCTACTAGGGGCTGCCCATTTGTGTTGCAATAGGAATGCCTTCTGATACATTAAATGTGAAGTAAATGGTTTCGTTTGTCAAAACATTTGCTTCTGAACTTCAATTGCTTCTGGATACTGATGGGTATGAAGACAAGGCAGATAAACAGTGCCCCCGGATTTTTGTGTCCACTTTCCACACTGGTTTTAACATTTCACACCTTTTTTCTTTTTATTTAAATGTTCAGGCCCACTCAATTTGTCAACAACTGCATGAGCAAACACCACCAAACATGCACACAGGAATAACTCTAAACCATTAATCTTCATATACATGTTGTTATTGCAGATCTAAAAATATTCAATTTTTTCACAAGGAAAAAAAAAACTGAATCACACAGGGTGACTAACACTTAAAAAAAAAGGAACAGGTCTAAAAAAAAATTCCCACCAATTTCACATTGCGATGCATGCTCATGAACGCCTTTGATCTGAGATCTCTCTATCGAACCGTATCCCCCCCACTCCACACCATAGTACGATCCCTCTCCTCTGTCTGCTCTGCAGAGCTGTGCAGCTGCCCTCCTGCTTGGTGCTACTGTCGGCTGTGGAGTCCAGGAGGGGAGCAGCACCAGCAGCTGTTCTGGCTTGGACGGCGCCGGCGCCGGTCCGTGGGACTGGACTGGACTGGTGGGTTGCAGGGACCAAAGTGGTCTCTCCACACTCCGGGCCATGTGCTGCCCCCCAACCACACATGGGAGTGTTAGTTCCTGACGGGGACAAAGCAATGCAACCCCCACCACCACCACCACCACCACCACCACCCATTCCTTTCATAGACAGTATGCAGCTGCTCCCCCCAGTAACTCAAACTGCCGTTTTCTCTCTCTTTTTTGGTGCCTCTCTCTGTCTGTCCGTTATACAGACATACTTACCAATACTAATTCACTCACTCTCACACACACACTCATACACACTAACAGACACTAATTCTCTCTCTCTCTCTCTTTCACACACACATACACACTCATACACACTAACAGACACTAATTCTCTCTCTCTCTCTCTCTTTCACACACACATACACTCATACACACTAACAGACACTAATTCTCTCTCTCACACACACACACACACAAGCAGAAATTAATTTACTCACACACAACCAATGATGATTTTGGTCTCTGACTACACATTCAACACTTAATATACACTCCTCACAGGACTCAATTCTCTCTCACAAACACACCCATGAACAGAAACACACAGAAACACACACAAGCACACAGAGCAACAACAGACACTAACTCTCTCACTTAGTCTCTGTCTCAGAGACGCCAACACTGACAGACACACAGCTGCGAGGACCCAACATCTGCCCCTTCCATGTACTGAGCAACCTCTCCTGTCACCACACATAAACCAAGCCCCTTCCTCTACACACTGGAATGCCACAGTGCTCAAGCTGTTAGCCTGAAACACACACACATGTACGCACACACACACTCTCCCAACCTACATTTCACCCACTCTCTTTATCTACTGAGGTTTACTCCTCCTTCTGCATTCTTTCTTCTTCACGCTCTCTCACACACTAACTCACACTATTTTGCTCCCTCTGCCCCCCCCCCCCCACCCCCCATCATGGGAAGCCCCAACAAACACCCCACGATCCCCCTCTCTCGGCCGAATCCACCATGCTGTCAGCTGTACAGCTATAGCCCGGATATGGCCTCTCTCCCTGGGGGAGTCAGGCCACTCAGTCAGGCCAAACACTCCCCACACTTCCTGGCATGATAAAAAAGTGATGACTGCAGAGCTGGATTTCCCAAGGCAGAACTCCATGCCACGCTGCGCGGAACGCGCTGCTCTAGCAGTCATGTTGTGTGTTGTGGCAGAAGTAATATGGTACATAGCCTCAGCCAATAATGTGACCTACACAGCACATTTCGCCCAAGCTATTTTGGCTTAATCAAAGCCAACGTGTTCACTGGATGAGACATGACCACGAAGGCCTAGGCCTACATTTCATATTACATAGCCGACGTCTGAACAGGAAAAAGGAAGAAAAATCTCTGCCGCAACACAGTGCCTAGAATGACTTCACACCCTTTCCTGCATCCTGGACATAAACAATGGACAAAGTTCCAACGCTAAAGAAAGGTGGAGAGAAGAGAAAAATTAGGCGAAAAACTTGTGTCTACATTTAAACTTTTCTTGTGCCGTTTCATCACTGCTACTCAGAACAGAAATGGTAGGTCACTCACAGGTTGGCAGATGAAAACACAAAAATATACGTAAAGAATAGAGGCAGACTGTGCCTTGGGGCTTTGTTGACATGCTCACCACATTCCAAGATTGCAAAGATTTCCGCTTGGTTTTGATCACGCTTGCCTGATACACGAGATGTGACGCTTATCAAACTCCTGCCCTGCTTTATGGACACCCCACTAAACAAGCCCCGGGGGGTTGAAGGAAAATACATTTGTTTATCAACAAAAGCTACTCTCTAAAAATGAAATGAGAGCAATGCTATAGAAGCAATGCTATAGAAGAACCTTATATAGTGCCCCAAAGAACCCGCAAGGTGCTAGTTCTTTGAAAAAAATGTTTAAGGAAAGGTATGAAAATACTAGTCTTTCTAAAGAACCATTTCCAATGTCAAGAACCTTTCACTTGATGTAAAGGTTCAAGTCGTGGTTCTTTATAGAACCATATAATGATGAAAAGAAGCAATTTTGAGCTTTACTTTTTGTAGTGCTTGCAATCAATTTAACTTAAGCTCACTTTGGTTACTAAGGCTTTAAACTCTATTCTGCAACAAGAATATATTCCACAGGCTCTTCAACAGACACTGCAAGTCTGCAAGAGTTGCCTACTTTACTGTCACATGAAAGAACCTAGGTCTAATTCCTACAGTCACTCTATGAAACTGTAAAGCCCAAGCCAGGTAGCCTACTCGTGATTTTCCCAGATAAAAAAGGAACTGCACATTCCCTGTTCTGCTTGTGTTTTCATTAGGCGAGATGAATAGTATCAGGTTGAAGATAGCCCAACCCCAGAACGTCTAAAAAAATGCATAAGTCGGTTTTGCTTACAGATGGGCTATAAGCCTTTTCTCAAAGGCAAAGGCAGTGATTTGCTTATAAACACACAGGGTCAGGCACAGTTCATTAGTGACAACCACTCACAGTAGCGCCACAGACAGAGCTAACAACACCCGCCTGGTCCCGCATAAAGTAGTTTACCGTAGCTTGATGGCTAACATTTCCCCATCGCTGAAAGCTTGTGTTAGTTTTAGCCTAATTCTTGCAAGACACCTTACATACACAGCAATGCGGTAGTAAGGGTAGAATGTATGAATGAGTTAATTCATCATTTGTAGGCTATCTACCACCACCACCAGTAAAATTATGTTTTGAAAAAGTATATATATATATGTATAGTGAAAATATGCTTCTGTCATGTATGCTGTTATCGCCAATGACAGTAACATTTGGTTGATCAATGTGGCGCAAAGCTTCATTCAAATAATCCGATATCTCTTAGCAAGCCAGCTAGGAACTTTCGTCTGAACTATTCAACAGGGAATGCCCTAAACGAGCAGAGTTTTCTTCCTGTCTCCATATCTACTGTAGGCTATATCAAATTTCAAGTTTTAGTGAAACGCATATGGGCTGAACAAAAGAATCGTCCCTGTCCAACTGCACTCACGGGAGTAGGCTACGGCGGTTCATGTCAAGCGATACCTCCTAAATTCATGCGCTAACGTTGCCGAATTCGGTCACGCGAGCTATCACACCCAAAGACTGGCAAACAACACTGTTTTGTTATTGACTCTTACCTGTTAATTTTATGGGCAAAAGCCCTCCTTTCCGTTGTTGAAGCTGCCATCCCATCCAGACACCTTCCAAAATATCCTCCTTTTCTTACACTTTCGTACTGGGCAGCTTACACTCTGCTTCCTTGTGCCTCTACAATGACAAATGGTTCCTCCTAGTGGTTAGGAGACGAAAAACTCACGCATTCTCACCTAACCGGTTGCTATGACGCACTCAGACTGTTGCAACTAGATGCAGTTTTTGTAACGTAGCCTAGACCTAATGTGGTCAGACTCAAAAAGCCGTTAAAACCAATTATGTATAATGCTAGCCGGTGTGGTTTTGTTTTTGCAACAACAAACGGAAATGTTTGTATTCGTTAGGTTTTGACAGACAGTAGGTTATTCAAGCGCATGGGTTTGTTTTTGTCACGAGCAGTCTAGGCCTGTAGACTATCTTATAGAAGCAATAAGCTGATTCGAAAGGGATTAATGTTAGGCAGCGAGGTGCGGCTTAGACAATTGTTAAGTTGTTCATCTGCAGAAGCAACGTGCAGATGGATTGGCCAGTTTGTTGACATCTATGTGTCCACTTAAAGATACCTAACAGCTCTGCTAATGACGCGGTAGCAAAACATACCGTGTAGCACAGCCTACTGATAAGAACAGTTTCTAGGATCAAAGGGCGAAGAGAAGACCAAGAGGGCAGAACAGCAGGTGGCATCGCCGCACCATTCTGTGTAGTGTGTGCCAAGAAATGGGTCAACCAATCATCTTTCAAGAGTTCTCCTGAATAGCCAATCAGTTTCGGTCACCAAAAACTCCTTGGAGAAGTAATTACTGCATTTTCCCTTGATATGAACAAGCTCGACGTCTGTGTATGGGCTCTGGGATTTGACATTGTAGAAAGTAGTCCAGAGAGTTGTCTATTTTCTCTCACAATACCATTTTTCAACTTAGGTTGTCAAAAATAATCCCTGTACTGCATTTGCCCATGTGTTAAAGACTGGCAGTTTTACCTTTAATACATTTAAAGGCCTACTGTCTAAATAATGTGATCAAACCATCACCTCAAATAGTGTAGGATCTGTCAAGTGTTTATGATTAGCAAGGAAAATATTTCCATAATGTGAAGCTGCAATCTACAAAGAGGGGATGGAACATATTACAATGGTAAAGGAATTTATTTTGAGAATAATCTGACCAACGGGCACTGACGGACAATATGTGTCCTTATAGGCTGGCTACACACAGTTGAAACATTATTATTAGGCTATTTTTATTATCTTAGAGATTTATACATTTTTGAGAACATTTAGTTTCCATGTGGTTTTACAAATGTGCTATATGTGTAAAAACAATAGCTACAGTTAGGCCTATGGGACAAAAAAATGCAGTTATACTAGGCTATTAGTACAATGCAATACTATGCAGTTTTATGTCAAAAATACTGCATTTCTGCAGTGTAGTGCAGTAAAATGTAGTGGTAATGCATTTGTTTCATATACATACATTCTTGCATATGAACTGCAAGGGATTCCTCAGAACCATATGGGCCTAATACACCCAAATATAATCAACCAAATCCTGTCTTAATCAAATAGCAATGTACTTTTTGCTGTCAATCAATTATTCAATTAAGTCTTCATGTGAACAAGAGTAACAGCACTTCGCTATATTACTTCACTATATTCAGATAGTCATGCATGTAGACTATACAGTAAGTGATTATGATCCTAAATATTCAAATAGGCTTGGGCTACTGCTCCACTCCATATGAACACAAGTCTCAGAATGACGCTGTGCAGTAGTTAGATGTGGGAAACACAGTCACTGTAAAGCTTCTGCCTGTACACATGTGGAGATGCTGGTGATGGGTAATGTAGTTTGGCACATCAGGACCGCCATCTCCCCAGGCCATACGACGCTCCGTGACCAACATACTGTACCTGTCTTACAGCCCCGTCGCCACCAGAGGGAGATGTCCGCCATAATTAGGTCCATCAGGCATTTGCACCAGCCAGGGTCTCTCTGAAAAGGCGGTGTCCAAGCGTTTATGATTCAGCCAAGCTTTCCATTGTCCAAATGTAGTGCTGGCCAGATTTGATTTACAAAGGCTGCAGAGAAAATTGGTCATCATTTCAGAGTCTAAAGAACAAAAATATTTGCAAGTGTGACCACAGACAAGTGATTTAGAAAACAATTGTGTGTGGATGAGAAATTTAAGGCATGTCTAATATATAATTGTTTAATTTATTCCAAAACAAGACATGTTTGCCAGAATGTTCAATGTTTCATTAACAAAAAATCACCATTTTATTGGAGACTATTATAATAAATATATAAGTATATATCAATTTGGGATTTGAATTTGTATTTATGCATATGCAGTGCAGTAGCATGTCCTTTGTTAAGAAAGGGAGATTTTGCTCTTGCTCAAACCCCATCTGCAAGGCCAGGAAATGCATGCCCCTTTATGGTAAGTAACCTTCACTCCTCCTTTCTCCTTGCTTCCATTTCCTCCCTCTCCCTCCCTCCCTACTTCTGTCAGTGAAGTATGACCACACTGTGCTGCTTCCCCCACCCAACCCCACCTCTTCCCCACCCAACCCTAGTGCACAGGTCCTTTAATCTAGCACCAAGGAGAGCTGCAGCAGGTATGCTGCCGTACAGTGCACGCCATCACACACGTACACACAGCCAGCGTGTGTGTGTGTGTGTGTGTGAAAGAGAGAGATAGAGATAGAAAGAGTGTCTGTTTGTGTATGGGGACAAGGGCCTCCCCTATCCCATTCTCTTCTCTCCTCTCTTCTCAGAGGAGAGACAGCCCAGGGAGTTTTTCAGGTTTAGGTGGTGGGTGGGGGAGACTCTGGGTGACAATGACCGTGGAGTAGGGCTGGGGCTCTCTGCGCTGGCGGCTGAAGAGCGAGCGAGTGAGCAGACGTCCATCTTTACGGACGCATGTGGATCATACAGAGTGTGTCTCACACAGAGACTTTGGGCGTGGGGTAGGGACCGAGGGTAATGAAGACAAATGAGTCTCCCGTTCTCTCCCTTTTTCCCCCCTCTTTCACCCGTGCATGTCCCAATCTATTTATAAAGCCAAAATTCCAGCCACGTTCAGCAGTGTTTAAGCTCCTTTCTTTGACCACATGACTCTACCCTGCAATTAGCGTATTGAGTGTATACAGTGGTCATTACGATGATTGATACACGTGCTAGTTTCGAAGGCACAGGTGTATTAGTTATCCCAATCTGACACGTATATTAGTTATCGTGACTAATGAAAGATGGCCCTCTCTCCTTCGGTGTGAGGGGACCAATCTTCAGAGTTAATGAGCCATATTCCTGCAATTACATTAAGAGTATGGACCCTCCGCAATGCGTCAGAGTTGTGCACCGTTTCTTTGAGAAATGTTCGGTAATACCGTAAAGCAAAACACGAGCACATACCTAAAGCACATACCATGGTAGTATTTTGATACAGAACAGGATATTAGTGTCAGATTTGTCACATTAGATATGATTTGTAAAGCATTCAAAATGCATAATATGTAGCACTGTATTATGTTTAAATCAGCAGCATCCATGCAAAATCCATCTGTACCCCACCCACCCCCTTGCCACCTCATGTTTTCCTCTACTCCTCTCCTTTCCTCTCTCCCTCTCTCTTTCTGTGCTGAAGGCTTTCGATTCCTCGACCGGCACTATTGTTGGAGTGCCCCTCCCCCAGCATATGAGTGAGAGCGCACCCCACCCCACCACACCACACCACACACACACACACACACACACACACACTAGCAACATCCCCACCCCCACCCCACCTCGCTCTGTCCCTGCTGCATTACCAAAGAACAAAAGCGAGAGTGTCAGACACCACCCTCCAGATCTCTTTCACACCCCAGCCCCCTCCCCGCCTCCAGATGGGGGAGGTTTTTTTTCAGGGGCTCTCCGAACCCCAAGAGTCCTTGAAAATGGATGCCCCCCCCCTCCACCCCTTTCCCCTCTTCACCATCTCTCCACTTACCACCACTACCTCTTGCATCCCCAACCCCCACCCCCATCACCCGCCCCGTCGCCCCACTCCTCAGCTGCCCGTCATCCACCTGCTCAGCTGCCACGCGTCCATGCCCAGGGCACGCCCCCATCCTCCGCCACCCCACCCTGCCGGGAGAGAGTGGCACCACCATTAAAATCATTAACCACTTGCTTGCTTGCTTCCAGTGGACTGGATCCAGGACAGTACTTTAGCGGCCGTAAACACTTTTAACGACATGAACTCCTCTGAGCACATAAAAACAACACACACGCACACACAAACACACACACACACACACACACAACACACACACACACACGTTCAAAGTTGATTTCCATTTGCATAAGAAGCATCCCGTAATGAAAGAACAGACCACCAAGAAGAAGATAATGTAAACAAATACAGTAAACACTATAAAGGAAGTCAGAGCAGCTTTACCCAGAGAGACTACCCTGTGCCCTGGGATTCAAACAAAGACTTTGAAGCAAACCTTTGAGATGATGCAAAAACCTGACATGTAGACCTGTTTCCCCTTTTTACATTGTTGCTAACCATATTTATTTACCACATTTGCAAAACAGATGAAAGAGAGTGACAATAAATAAAACAACAACCACAACAGCAAAACAAGGGAGCAAAAGAGCAACAGATAACCACTTCTTGTGCATAGGCTGTTGTCTAGCAGATGCTCACTTGCCTCTTTCTTTTGAGGCCATCAACACATTGCATCTTCAGGAGATTGTTTGCTGTTAACCCCCCAACCCCAGGACAAAGCTGGGCCTTAGGGGAATAGGGGAGAGGTGTAGCACTGGGCCGCATCTGTCACCGGACAGCTGTTAGCCCGTTAATGGAATTTGTCCTGCCTTTGATGGACGTGGGGGGTGAGAGAGGGAGATCTAATGACTTCTAAATCAGTAAAAATCTGCTTAATTACACTAGAATACAGAGATCCATAGCCTGCTGGAGCTGTCCTCATCCTTTAAACACCAAATAAAGTCAAAGTGATCCTGTAATGGGTTAAACACACACACACACACACACACACACACACCATGCAGACAAGGACCATACATGTGGCACATAAAACATACACGCTTCTCTACAAACTACACGTCAGTTATGTTGAGAGAGAAGTAGGACTAGAAAAAAATCATATATGAGCTAACGGATGTATAGTTCACAAAGTATAGTATTCAATGATATGGCCTATGAATGAAAGCACATCAGTTCAACATACATTTGTTAGTAATATACATAGGGCACACTGATGTAGTTTTATTCATTTTAGATCTCCAACTGTACTGAGCAGAAATCAGTGAACTGAGATTTTTTTTTTCTCACTCTGCAGAAAATGACTAGCCAACCACCCTCCACCTCACTCAACCGTCTACCCAACCTCTCAACAACTCCCATCGAGCCTCCTAAAGTCCCTAAGGGTTCAAACACCCAAATCAATGGAAAGAAAGACAAGTGGGTTGAGGTCCTCCCTCTACATCTGCCAAGGAGACCCAGGGGGAGGGGGGGGCTCCCTCACGACAGGGGAAGGGAACAATATCGCTCCATCTGTCACAGACGGCCCAATCTCTGCTGAGATTAAATGTACCCCCTAGACGCATCACACCGTATATTACGTTGGTGCTTGTGCTTGTTATCGATGGGATGCCTGAGTCATAGAATACATCAAAGCTAACCACACCTTTTCTTTGCTTACTATGAAAACCCCACTCCCCCTAATCTCGACCATATTAAAGTGCTTCCTAATCCTCTAAAAGGCATACATCGCATCAATAATACCGCAACATCACTCATAAGTTGTATGTTACAGCAACAGTTTTAAAGACATAGCAGGTTTATGTAGCAGCTGTCTTAGGTGAAACAGTTGTATAGACATGATCATTTGGAGACCAGCAAAAGCAAGACATTGTCATCTGTTGAGCCCATCCAAAAAAAATACTTTCTTTTCTCACTCTCTTTTTCAGGGTAATTATCTGGCGAACAAACATTGCTAAATCTAATACAGTAGTCCACTGCCATACACTCTGTGCACCTATTGCTACCTACTTGAATTTCCCCTTGGGGATCAATAAAGTATCTATCTATCTATCTATCTATCTATCTATCTATATTTGTATGAGAGTGGGAATCTAGTGGTCTCTGAGCTGCTCTCGGCCTGTATATTTCAGATCCACTGTTCCAATCTCCACACAAAGCCCACTGCCACACACAACAGGCTGGGGGACCAGCACAATGGGCTGGGCTGCAGCTCGAGTGGAACAAACCAGACACCCCCCCCCTCCCCCCCGGGTCTCCATACAGCTCTGTCTTTAGTGGCAGGTAGCTGCAATCTCAGTCATTCATTTTTAATTCCTCCAGAGTTTCCGGCCAGACTAATGTGCTATTGATTGTGGGTCTCCTGTTACTGGTGTGGGGGTGAGGGGAGCAGGGGAAGGAAAGGAAGATGGAGAGAGGGAGAGAAGGAGAGAAAGAGAGAGAGGGAGAGAGAAAGAAAGAGAGAAAGTACAAGAAAGAAGGTGAGCCGAGATGCTGGAAAAGGAGGCAAAATATAAAAATGATCCGGAGAAATCCAGGAAAATATGCCCAGGCTAAGAAGCCAATTAGATGAGCCATGTTTTTAAAAAAGGGTCAGTTTCCGCTGGTTTTATTTGTGGATGCAGTTTAACCACTACATTTGGCCTTCAAATTTCAACCAAATTTCCAAAACACACACACACACACACACGTACATTAAGCAGGTCATGCATAACACATAAAAGCCTGCAAGTACATCTAAGTGTAATTAAAGATGGGAAAACTGAGTGCACGCAAAGTGCTCCACTCAAAAGCACACACTCCACACACTTATAGTCCATGTGTGGAGCGCATGGGCCTCAAGGCCCCACATGGCTGCATGGGCAAATGCAAGATGGCTGGGCGCAGGAGGGAAGGACAGAAGAGCAGGGGAGAGGAGATGAGGGGAGAGGGGAGGAGAGGAAAGGAGGGGAGAGGAGAGGAGGGGGAGGAGAGGAAAGGAGAGGAGGGGTAAGGAGATGAGAGGAGGGGAGAGGAGAGGAGGGGAGAGGGGAGGAGAGGAAAGGAGGGGAGAGGAGATGAGAGAAGGGGAGAGGAGAGGAGGGGAGAGGAGATGAGAGGAGAGAACAGGAGATGAGGAGAGAGGAGAGGAGAAAGGAGAGGAGATAAGGGGAGAGAAGAGGAGATGAAGAGAAAGGAGAGAGGAGAGGAGAAAGGAGAGGAGAAGAGATGAGATGAGAGGAGAGAAGAGGACAGGAGGAGAGGAGGCCAGGTCAGGGCGTCCCATTGTATTGTGTATTTAAGGTTTTCTCCCTGGATACCGACGCAGACGGATGTGGATGAAAGATTCATAAGCATGTCTCTATATTTAACTAGGTTGGGTGTAGAACATGTTCTTCACCAGGCCTGGTGGTCTCGCACCCTTATTTACGCTGGCATAGAATATGTATGAATGCAGACATATGGTGTTGGTAATGACGACATGCCTCACTGTCTGTCTCTGTCCATTACGTCTCACACTAGCACACACACACACACACACACACACACACACACACACACACACACACACACACACACACACAACAACAACAACAACAACAACAACAACAACAACAACAACAACACAAGCATGCACACAGAAGCCCAAATACTGAATTACTCCCAACCTCTGGCAAAAGCTTCGAAAGCAACATGAAATCAATAGTCAGAAAGGGAATAAGAAGCATGGAGTTGAGTCTTCCTCCCACAAAGCTGTCTATTTCACTAATAGCCCCAAGACAGCACAGAGACAGTGGCGAAGAGGCAAGCAACATGAGCCACAAAGAAATGCTGAAAAACATACTGTATGTATACACACACACACACACACACACACACACACACACAGATAACACACACACACAAACACAGAAGCACACAAACACAGAAAGCGCACACACACACACACACACACACGCTGAATCAGCCCAGGATCCATTACATCCATAACATCCTCTAAAAAGGGTAATCTAATTCTGGCACAGTCCTTAAAGTTGTACCCAATTTTCTGGTCTATGCTCCAGGCTTTGACACACGGCTCTGAGATTTTTCAACAAGGGACTGTGTGTCAATTACACAGTGCCTCTAAACTACACCCCAAATGATTAAATCACGTCTCCTATGTCTTCTAATAGTAAACATGCTGTTTACTGACCCACGCCCTCCACTCTCTCTGCAGAGCCACATCTCCATGCAGTCATGTCACCATCTCAGTACTGCACACATGTGCGTTCAGCATGCTGTATGACTTCTGTTCCATTGCCACAGCTGTGTTGTTAATTTGTTGCCACCATAAAGCAAAACCCAAAGAAATATACCTCATGATTTCCTCTTTTGTCTGTATTTTGAAGTGTGTTTTCTGATATAATGTGGGCCACTTTTAACCAGACACTTTTATGGTAGTGGGTTTTTCATGCCAGTCCACTAATAGCAGCGAGCAACATTTATCAGGAGGGTGCTAATGTGGCAGTGCATATTTTATCAGCCCCCACGAGCGGCAGAAAGCTTTTAGGAAAGTGAGGTGAGATTTTCCAGCGAAAAAGCCTCCATCTTGGCTTGCAAGAAGAACATTGTCTTCTCCCGTGTCTTCGGGTTGAGGCATGATATTTATGATTTCATCCTGCTGTTGTATAACAGCTGTGTATTACTGGGTCAATGACGAGTCTCAGGTCTCAGCGTTTGATATAGAGAAACCTCTCCACAGCGAGAGAGAGAGAGAGAGAGAGAGAGGCTTTCAGATGCAAGGACACAGGGGAAAATGGTGTGTTATAGCCTGAAAATCTGACTTGTTCACTCCAAAAAAAAAGTATGTACCCACGCAAGCTATGGCTGCCTGACAAATACATTTATGAACACTCACAGGAGGAAAAGCTGCGACAGTGGCAGACAGCAGAGCACAATTCCTCCTTGTCTCTAATACCTTAATGTGCCCTAGAACAAAAGCAACAGGGCGCTTAATCGTCCTCTTTGGAGGAGCTCCTAAAAATGTGAAATAATCACTGAAACGACGGAAAAAAGTCGGGGGCTTGAAGCGACAGCCATGCTTGATTCTCTGAATTAAACATGCTCAATGGGTGCTTCAGATGCCCTCTCTGCCATAGGCAGGATTCAGCTGCCCACTGCCATTGAGGGCCTCTAATGAGAGGGGCACAATTAAGGGCACAATTAGGCTTGTTTATTCACGCTAAGTGTGAACCGGGAGGCTGTCGTCCGCTAACAGACCTGGGCCTCTTTGTGCAATAAGTGCTGCTTTTATTTGACAGACAAAGCAGAAAACAACACCCGCACCTAATGGCTAAATTTGTCTCTCTCTCTCTCTCTCTCTCTCTCTCTCTCTCTCTCTCTCTCTCTCTCTCTCTCACACACACACACACATACATACATACATACATACATACATACAAACACACACACACACACACACGCACACACACACACACACACACGCACACACACACGCACACACACACTATCCTGTTTTACACTCACGCTCTTACTCTTTCTATCTCACAGACACACACACACAGAAACATAATCAACTCCTACAGGCTCATACAGTTTTCCTGTTTTTATCTGTTTTTCTCACATATAAAAACACAAACAAACTCTAAGATAGACACACATAGACGGAAAAACCCACTCTCATAGCCTACACTGTCTGACAGAGCGTCAATGCTTCACAGTAGCAAATGGGGGCGGGTTTAAGACAGATTGACAGCAGGGGCCCCCATCTCTATCCTCTTATTAACGCTTAACGAGTGCTTTCCTCATGCAATATTCATCCCCACTAATATCAGCCCTGCTCCGAGCTGAGCTGGCTACTTATGTAAGGCAATTATGTAAAATATCAGACAGGGCCCACATTCACAAAGTGACTCGGGGAGAAAGCTCCAGGACAGGACCAGGGAGAAGGAGGGAGAAGAGAGGAGAGGAGAGGAGAGGAGAGGAGAGGAGAGGGGGACAGTCGAGAGAGGCAGACCTGAGTGAGGACGAAAACAGTGAGACCGCTAACGAGAGAGATGAAGGGAGGGGCTAAGGAAGAGAGGGAAATGCTGTGTGTTTTTGGAGGAGATTAGCATCTATGACACTTTGCTGGAGCAGTAAATATGAGTTTTGCGCTCGCTCACCCCCAGTGTGGATCGCCTCGGCTCTCTTCCCACCAGCATCCTCACTTCACCTCAGTCTTCACCCGCTGGGGCAGAATGGCCTCACAGCACAGGGCAGCATGCAACATTACATACATTCATGCATACATAGTATGACAAAATATGAATATGTATCAAGTGTATGTGTATATGCATACTGACACTTACACTGTACACTCTTTACATTGTATATGTAAAATGTATACTCACTCAACAAAATAACAGCTGTGTAACGTGATCTATATAAATGTGTATAAGATGCCCTTTACATTTGACATTTTCAACTCTTCCTGTATTTGCTTATTATAAACTCGTGGTCGGACAGAGTTACTGAGGAACTGGCCTCACAAATGGCCTCACAAGTCCTTAGATGTCAATCAGATGGCTTTCCTCTATGCTACAATAGTACCATCAACCTTTACAGGAGAACAACAGAATTGTAGTAACATAAGAAATCTCTTGCATGCACCCTAGTGCCAAAACTCTGTAATCAATCTTTACAAGAGAAATAATAATATAATATAAGGCCAAACCAAATATATACTTTTGTATAAGGTCATGACCCAAATATAAATCTTTGTATAAGGTCATGACCCAAATATATATCTTTGTATAAGGTAATGACCCAAGGGCAGTGGTCCACTCCTGAAACTGGCAGATAGCAAAAGTCTTCAGTATCAAATAGATCAGTCATCTCCTCCTCCAATTTGAATAGAGTCAACGTACAGAAGTGAGGAAACAACTCTGGAGAGAGTCAATGGAGTTTAAAATAGTTTTTTCGGAGACACATCATCTCAGACTTGAAAAGCCTGCATTAAAGCAGTGATGTTGTCGTGCATTCTGAAAAGTCATGTGCTTAATAGGGTGGTGTATTGTTTAAAACATTGATTCAATTGTTGATATAAACAGGGGCATTTTCAATAATTGAGAAATGTATAAATATGCTGATGAAGGCCTTGAATTATTCAAAATTGTGTTGACTGTGCATTGTACAAACTGAATAAGCCGCACTCACATTGACACAGTTATGAAAAACCTATAAAATTCGACCAGGGAGTTTCACACCACTGAAGTTTAAATACTTAAATAAGCAGAATTTGGTGCTGTTTGCTTCCCTTTAAGAAAAGTGAAATTAATGAGACACAGCAGAAACACAGAACATTGGCATGATATTAAAGGTTGTATCAGCGATAGCGGGCATACGTCACTTCTGTTGATGTTCAAACGAAACAGAGAGCTTGCTCGCTACTCCGCCCCCCATCCCTCCCGTGCAATTAAAACTCTCCTAAACGTGCACCAGAAATATTTGTTGCTATTGATGTTGCTGTTGTTGTTGTTGTTGTGATTAAAATGGCTGCAATCATTCCAGTTTGGTTGGCATTACATAATTAGTACAAGTCACTGTATCCATTTTTATTATTTTATTTGATAGGGAGAGATACAGACACACAGAAAACAGCTATCTTGATGCTAGTATAGTGGTGTTTATAGCTAATGGTAATTTAGATCACTTGTCCACACTTATTTTGTTGTGGTTCACCTTTAAATCTTTGCAAAGACTATCACTTAATTCCTATGTATAGTAGTATTCTTAGATGTAAAATCAGACACCATGTTGCATCAACACTATGTTGCAAAACATTAAACGCAGACTAAGCTGTGGAATCAGAGAAACGCCTGTAATCTGCCTCATGCGTCTCGCGTCCTCGCTTAGCCATTCAGCATGCTAAAGTTTCATGAGAACTATATACCCTTTCAATCTGATCCTAGAGGGTTTCCGGTTGAAACATTCATAGCTAACGCAGATACGCAAATGAAAATGAATCGAACTTAAGCTTAATGTTCTTTAAAATGTACAATTTAAAACAAGTTATTTTTATTATTATTTTTTTAATATTTATTATTATTATTTTTGTTTGTCCCCAAGTTACCATTAGCTCAATGTTGTTTTCTGTGCCACTGGAAATGCCTTGGGAACACACACATGTTTATGCCGTGGAAAGGGTTTATACTGCAAAATATCCATTCTTCTTCATACGTTGGCAACAACAAATTAACATAGCAAAACCAATAAGCTACACGAGCAGACACACACACAAGCATTTGTCTTTAGGCAGGCTGGCTATGCATATGCACCAGGGCACAAGAGTTTTCGTGGTACATCTCTTCCCCTGACAAGCACAAGCACCCACCCCACACACACACACACACACACACACACTCCCCCGCTGAGGCCAGCTACCTGTGCCACGTTTATGAGCAATCATAATAATCACCGCCGTAATCACCGCAAACACACCGCCACCGCGGACTCCTCAAGGTCAGCCCGGGGCAGTGCTGCAGAGAGTTTGCCGAGAGACTAATACGCCCCACGCTCACCTATCTGCTAAGCACAGACACATACACTCGCTCACACACATGTACATACATACACACTACACTACAAAACTCACACATACTCTCTCACACACACACACACACACACTGACAAACAGTAACACAAACAGGCAAATACATAATCACACACTCCTTCACACACACTCCTTCACACACATACACGCACACACACACACACTCATTCACTCACTCACTCACTCACACTCTGATACACACATAAAATACATGAAACACACAAACATTATCCTGTTACTGTTCACTCACACGACCTAAGACACCCCCCCCCCCTCTCTACGTACACACTCACCCACTGCCATAAATATACCCAGTGCCCAACCACCCACCAACACCCCGCCCCCCGTCTCTACATACAAACTCACCCACTAGCATAAATATACACACAGTGCCCATAGTGCCCAACCACCCACCAACATCCTCTCTCTCTCCCTCTCACTCTCTACATACACACGCATGCACATGCACACAGGCAACATGCACATGTAAATGAGGGATGTGCCCACAAACACACACACACACACATAAACACACACACACACCCCCAGGTCAAGGCCCTGTGGGGGTCTGTGCAGAAATAGGTCATTTGTCACACATCATGTCCTGGGGCCTGAGATGCATTATAGATGAGACCAAACAGCCTGTCTCAGTGAGCACTCGCCACACTCAGAGCAGGAGTGAGAGAAGGAGCAGGGGAAGAGATGGAGGGGTGGAGGGATGGAGGGGTGGAGGGGATGACTGTAATCAGAGGATGAATGCATAATATGGCCACAGTAGTATCGCCTTAGTAAGGCCTTCATTTCCACTCGGCATCAGTGAGCTATTGTGTTTTCTCCTCTCAGCATTATTACAAACATTGTTCTCCTTCTTTTAAGCGGCTCACTGAATCTTTCTGTGTGTAACTTAGTTATATCCACCATGTGTTTCTTATACTATTACAATAGTAAAGACATTCCAGTAAACACATGATGGTGTAATCACTTATTCAAACATTGAGGACTTGTATGTTTTTTATGTATCTTTTTAGTAGAAGAGCACACTCGAGCTCTAAACAGAGAGTTGATAAAAAATTGGCTGTGTAATGAGATGCTTAACTACAGCACATTTCTGTTTCCATCATTTGCATAATAAAAGGACTGGTGGCTGGTTATCATTATGTGATTTGGTTCTGGGAAATTGCTTTTCTGAATTCCACCTAAAGAGGAAGAACTTTAGCAGCATAACATGGATGACGTTCAGTTTGAAATTTACTACAAATGTCAACATTTATTTATTTTATGACCTTTCATATTCCCTGTTTATTACTATATTGTATTGATATATAAAAATTATCTTTATAGCCGGTTATATTATGGGATGCAACAACACATTTTCATTGATGAGGAGCTAAGGTAGCCAGCTCATGAAATAAAAACCAGGTTTCACAAACTGAAAGTGCAATGATTACAACCCCAAAACCCTTCTGCAAAACAGTGGAAAGGGCATCCTCATTCATCAAATGATTCTGCCTGACATGCTCCCTTCCAGGAGGAACCCACTCTCAGTTCCTGATTTATTTGTTTATCTGACCGACGATTGGCTCCTTATCGTGGTAATATTCCTTCCTTAGCTAGGGGCTGGAGGACGGAAGTGCCAAATCAGAAACTGGCAGGAGGGCGTACACAACACACACAGTAAAGCGGATGACAAAAATGCAGCGAGAAAATACGAGAGACGGTGGTAAAGAAAAGGCAGAGAGTAGAGAGAAACAGGCAGAAAAGAGAAGGCTCCTGTCTTCTACCGCATCCATCTGTTCTGATGATGCAGGTGGAGCTCTATTCAGTCTGCCCTGCATGAGTGTGTGAGGGTGCGCGTGTGTGTGTGTGTGTGCGTGTGTGTGTATAAGGGTGTGGGGGGCAGGAAGAAAGGGAGGGGAGAGGGAAGGAGGGAGTGGAGAGATGGATGGGAGAGAATGTGTGTGTGTGTGTGTGTGTGAGAGGGGAGGAGGGGTGGTTGGGGGGGGGCTCATGGTGATCTTTTCCTGAAGGGGATAATGGTTGAGGAGCGCATAGCAATGGCTGCCATGTTTTACCCTCCCTGCACAATTAGCCAATCAGAGGCAAGCTCTGCCAGCCAGAAGGACACATAAAAGAAGAACATTGCAGCAGAGGCACAGAAGGAGACTGCGAGGAGCTAGGACATACATACACACACACACACACAGACGCAAACACACGCAGCAGCAGCAGCAGCCAAAGCAGAACCCCCTCCCTTGGACACACCCTACTGGGGATCACTGCTTCTCTTTTTTCTGTGCTATCGCCCACGCCGCTCGGAGAGAAATCACTCGCACATCATCATCATCCTGAAGAAAACCCCCTTTCTCCTCATTCTCCGTCGGCAGAGGAAACCTACAATCTCAAGGGCTGAGAATCCCTGGCGAAGATTTGTCCTTTTTTCCTTTTTTCTTTTTTTTTCTTTTCCTTTGGAAATTTGAGGCTGTCTTTTTTACCCAAAACGCCCCATCCAAAAGGCCACACTGTATTAATACTCAAAACGAATAATAATTGAAGCCTCCATCTCAAGACCTGCCAATCGAAGGACGTAGATCACTATCATCTTTGTGCATCAAGAATGGTTACTGTACGTACACCTCCTTCTTTTATTCTCTTGTGATAGAAGCTTTTGTGGCAGAATACTGGGTACAACTGTAAGCACACTGCAGTAGGGATGGAGAAATGTCTGCCAAAATGTGCTATGTGCTGTTTATTGTCTACATTGTCTATTGTTGTCATTCAAAGTCACAGATACGCACACACATCCACACACACAAACTCAGACATACATACACATACACACTCTCACTAGCTCTCTCTCTTTCTGACAGTAGAGATAAACATCATGTTTGTTTGTAATGACATTTGGAGAGATGCGATTCTCCCTTAGTGCTTGACTCTTGCATAGCTGACTGTGAGGAGTCAAGACGCCACTTTCTTCTGCCATTTTACAGTCAGATGGAAGACATTTGTATTGCTCCTACTTCTGTTTCATATCGTTTCTCTCATTCCAAAGCGCGGCTGATTCTCTGAGACATTTGTGTAAAATTGTGGCGCACAGGGTCGAGGAATTCCGTGGGAATAACGCCGGGTGCTGAAAAGACAGCGAGGGCGACAGGGGCAAAAGCTTACCGAGGCCGCGTGCTGCTTTAGCAGTGATGGGGGCGTACTGCCTTTCTCTGCTTGGCGCAGCAAATGATGCTCGAGACGGATTTCTGAGACAAAACATGATGCCTCGGAGGCTAAGAGCCCATCGAGAGCTAGGCAAAGAAAAGGGTCGAGTCACTCAGAGAGGGGGAGGGGAGCGGAGAGATATTACGCATCTATTGGTTTGGATTGAATCAGGCAAGTCGAAATTCCTAAGGGTTCTCGTTGCGATGCAACAGACCAAGTGAGCTGTAAATTTCAGGCCACGCGAGAGAGGATGGAGAGAGAGCGATGTCTTGATGAAAACTGTTTTAAACGCTCTTTTAAGCGTTCGTCGTATGAGTGTGTGTGGTAGATAAAGCTTTTCTAAATAGAAAAATGTCTTGGTGTAGAAACACACCCTGTTCATAGAAATGCACCACATAACAAATAGAGCCAAACGGACAAACGAATTGGGCGTGTCAACTGGTTCCGAAGACAAGGCGTTGGCATTCGCTAGCAACTTATCCTAGTCAAAACCTAGCACGAGGTATTTGTTAAACACCCGAGTAATTGTATTACACATTTAAAGGATGTGTTTTTAAAATTCGTTGCCTGAAAATTATATCCGATTAACAATTGACAATTTAAGGCATACAGGCCTCAACAGCAACTTAAACACTTAATATCCATAGGCCTACTGTTGAGTGAGTCAGTCATGAACATTGTGAAATGCATGTTTCTAGATTTCATGGCCAAAATGGCCAGAGGCTCATTGTCTATGACAAATAAAGGGGGAATAGTTTACAGAAATGAATGCACACATTAGCAGCAAGCGGCGAAACACAAAATCAAGCACCCATGCACGTGGCCTTTAACTGATGAGGTTGTTTCCAGTTCAGGCTTCTGGTATGCTGCTGTGTTATGTTGAAAAGCTATGTCAATATATTTCCCCATCTCCCGCGTAGTCATTATGTTTTCTATACTAAATTCTAAGCATTCTGTGCGTAAAATGTTAATGAACAATAAATGGAAACAAAGAAAACACCATCTGGTCGAAAAGCTAGGCCTGCTGCACAGCTGAACACATGAACTCAAAGGATACGTTCGGCCAATTATTGGCACTCTTGATTCATAACCGTTTGTGATTGAGCCAGGCTCCGAGAGAGGGCCTCTGGGCGTCATGCACAAAGCTATCTCCCCACCACATGTTCCGCAGTCCTCCGTGAGCGTGCTTGTACCGCAGTGCCAAGCGAATAAAACCGTTGAGTCAGATAACCTTCTCGAGGCGCTTACACAATTCAAGGACAAGGACATCACGAACAACGAACAAACTGAACACGTTGAGTAAATCGGTTAAACAAAAATAATATTAATGATGCATGGTCGTATGTATAGAAAAACATGTCAGATCAATAATTTTTCATGGAAGTGCTTCGTAAGCAAAGCAGGCCGCTGCTTTCTGGAAGGGTATGCATAGGTTCCGGTATGAAAAAACGCATCGTTGGTTGGCTGTAGCTTATACCTTGTCCATTGCCTTCATGTTTGTAGCCACATAGCCACGATATGGCCCATGCTGTATGCGAATGAGACCTCCATTTTTGGTTGGTTACGTAAGTAAATGTGTAGTTCATGAAGCCAACTAGATATCAACAAATTAAGTTAAGCTCAAAATAATATCGAACTATTTCCAATATTTTCGAAATAGAGATGTTTTTCCTTACCAAATATACAATTTGTTTGAAAATAAAGCCATATTATTATTATTATTATTATTATTATTATTATTATTATTATTATTATTATTCGCACAGAACAGTTTAGATCGTTATAATGTTCATTGTTCCCAGAGTCGCGAAGCCTCTGGCCTCTACACAAAGCGCCACTGTTTACATTAATATTCATGGTGCTGCCATAGTCTCTGCGCGAGAGAAGAGGAGGAACGGGTGGCTCTTTTGTTTGCTTGTGTCAATACGTTTATTCAGCAAAAAGGCGCAGGGATTTATGAATGCCTGCGGAGCACACATGTCCATGCTGGTTTGAAAAGGAGCATGGCTAAATAAAGCACTGAATTCGAGTAGATGACAGACCAAAAAGTAGATACAGTTAACAAAAATGTATTTTGAGGAACCAGAGCTCTGTAGTATGTTTGTGTGCCGTATTTTAAATGGTAAAAGGCGCAAGACCGATAGCTCTTAGCAGTTGCTAATGCTATCGTTCTCAGATGGAATTCCTGGTAGCCACTCCCTATTTCAGCACTCTGGATAGCGACCAAGCATGGTCTCACCCGGTTACTGCACAGCAGGCATGTCGCCACGATTGTTTAATATGGCGAAAGAGAGAATAATGTAAACTAATAATGAAATATAGGCTAGTATATGTCGTAGTGAAATCCTTGCCAAATTCACAAAAGTGCAGGCTACTGTCCATAGTAGTGTCCATCTGCAAACCATTCTGATAGTAATAACACTATTAAGACATGGACGATAAGGACATGGACTCATCCCCAAGGCTTGAGCTCTGACTTGTGTCCTGTTGTTTTACAGCTGCTACTATGATCCCTTAAGCTCCAGCAAGAGTATGGCTGAAGCCTTTTGTTTTGGATAATCCGGTAATCCGGTGTCAGTGAGAGGGCCTATTGGCAACCCCAGCTCTGTTCACATTTGATCTGGGATGGGCAGAAAAGTGCAACACTGAATTCTACAGTGTAAACAGGGAGAGAAGAGTGGAGATGAATGGCAATTAGACCCAGACCCATTCCCTTCCTTATTCGCTGTCATGTCACCGTCATCATTTCTATTCATAAGGGTAGGCTTGAAACAGATGAGATCTCATTTCCTTGTTAAGTTTATATTATCATCCAACTCTGTGTGTGTGTGTGTGTGTGTGTGTGTGTGTGTACATATAGGTGTGTGACATCATGTGTGCAAACTGTACATTCTTTAAAAAAAATATCCCATTCCACATGTGGTTGCGATGTGACCTGAACATGTTGCCTCAGCCGTAAAAGGAAGTGACCTCATAGGTGCCTAACAGGAAGCAAGAGCGTTGTCACGTGCTTAGCGATGAGATCATCACAAACTCTTTGTTCAGGAGGCTGCCAGACTGACTGATCAATGGGCGGTCTGCTTTTGAGCCCCCTGCAGTAAAGGTTGATTACATTTTATCGATATGGAGCAAAATTCAACATATCAGACAATTTTAGAAAAATTATCATTTAATCATTTAATCAGCCTCATACACTACAGTTGTGGGTACGGCTATAAGATATAGGATTTAATTAATTTCATTTATTTGGAAATGAAGGACGGTACTGAGCCTAATACTTCTTTGATGAACTCTCATATTTGACAATATACACACTACAGATGTTGCAATTTAAATGATCCATCATAATGTCTGACTACTTTTGATTACGTGCAAACTGCCGGTCGTTGGGTTCATCACATGCGGTGGGGCTGTGGTCTCCGGCTGTCGGAGCAGGCCTCTTGTTTGCGTGCGAGTCTAGGTCTATGTGTAGGCGATGATGATGCAGTGCATTAAATATTGAGGGAGATTTCTCTCCGGTCCCAGAAATAGAAGAGTACAGGCTGGGACACGAGGGCCCAGCCCATCCTCAACCTCATAGATCTGCTGGAGAGAGTCTTGCGCTCGCAGCACTAACACAAGCAGGAAGCCAGTCCCATGTTTGTCATTTTTGCAAGACGATTTAATTAATTCCTTGGCCCAGGGCTCATTTACAAGGAAGCATCCCCCATTGTCAGATTACTCTATTAATAACAGGATTTATGTGAAACGGGCAAGCGAGCCATCCATTTTTTCAGTCCCTACACGTTTATTTTATTCAGTGGCATAAAAAGAAAACAGTGCTCTGCTTTGAACGTATTGTTGGACATGCCAAAGCGATAAAAGCTTGGGACAGGCAAGGTTTTCTGCGCTTGTCAGTCGGTCTCAGAGGCCATCCAGGGCCCTTTCTGCCCATGACTTATATAATGCTTTACACTTGTCACTGTGGATGGGTGGCCTGCCATGGGCTGGTTCGTTTCAGTTGGCAGATCCTATCTTGTCACTTGGTGGAAGGGCTGATTTTTCTCTCTGAAATACAATTCAAGCAAATTTGTTGTCTATATCTTTAAATGTGCTTATTTTCTATTTGTGGGTGCAGATTGTTGCATTTAATTTATTTATATAAATTACAATTTGTTTATTTCGTATATTTGTAGAGATCTATTTGAACTTCTTTATCCTTGTATTATGTAATACACATCATAGGATCAAAACATATTTTCATATTTTTCATATAATATCATTTCTTTTATTATTGTCATCATAATGTCTATGCCAGATCAGGCTCTTCAAATTCCCCATGGATCACATTGTGAGCAGCACTGTTCTGACAGTACCTAGATAGAAACTCTGTGTTCCTTACGTCTGATTTTCTGTCCCTTGTCTTATATTCCTGTTTCCTCTAGTGTACACATTCTATAGCCTTCCTCTCAATCTCTATATCATTTGTTTTGTTTTACCTCCAAGACTCATGGCGATGACACTGTAGGAGAGAGAAAAAAAGAGCTTAAGAGTATACTAATAGATTTGGAGATGTTTTCCCTCTCGACACCTCTCACTTGCACACAAACACAGACTCTGTTAAAAGTCAAGAAGCCAGCTAATAGCAACAGTCGTCAAGCCACTGTTACCTGGGCAACCTGGTTGGAGGTAATGCCGAGGACGATAATAAGACACAGTACCACAGGAGGAGAAATCACATAGGCAAGAAAGACAAGAGAGAAGAAGACAGGCATAGAGGCGTCTGGATGGAAGAACACAGTTGGGAGCATTTGTCAGAAATATAGACTGCTGCTGTGGTACCTGCCCTATCTTGGGTTCAGCCATACATACTAGGATATTGGTTATAAAATCCCTGTAGGCCTATTTAAAATGTGATGTCAGATATGGTTTTGGAGTAATGGGGAACAAGTGCCAAGATGTAGGAAAATAGTCAGCGAACAGTTTCCTACATAAAAGGGCTGAGCAATTAAGCCCCCCTTACCCTGGGGTTTGTCTTTGGCTAGAGTCCTCACAGTCGTGCTTCTGAAGCCCACTAACCTTCTGATACAAATCAAACACTCAAGTCAATATGTGACTTAAAGGGAATAAGCACTCTTAAATGTAGACACCCGATACTTGTTAAGGGCAGAAATGATAGAAGGTGGAAAACATAAATAGATTTTGAATCTTAAATATCCTGAAGACACTGAAGTGTAGCGCTGGAAAATCAACATCGGCAGCGGCGGCTGGAAAAGAGCTTATGAGAGCCGGAGATGGTGAGCACGCCCTGCTAATGACAGAAAATGAGCTTTCGAGGCACATAAAGATTTGATGAGTAGAGGGCGGAAAGAGGAAAGAAAGGGAGAGACAGAGCGAGTGAGTGAGAGAGAGAGAAAGAAGGAAGGAGGATAAGAAGAGAGAATGAGAATGGAAGAAGTTTTATCGCTGACCTGCACACATCTGTTCCCAGAATATACCCCAAAGGCCAAATTAAGCAACACTGTGTAGTCCAGAGCAACACGGAAGAACCTGAATAAAAACAACACACGCACACATGTACACACACACATACACACACATACACACACAAGCACACATACACACACACACATACACACACTGTGTCACAAAAACACTAGGGTCACAAACAAGTGTCTTGACCATTTCACATTTGCCTCTTTTTTTAATCCTATATTCTTTGTCCGACACATATGGAGTGTCCTTGAGTGCAGCGAGCAGGACTGAGAGCCCCGTCCAGTCAGGATGTCACTTTATCTTTGTCTGTCCACCACCCCCTCAACCACCATCAGGGCTGTGCTGGCGTTGTGATGTAACAGGCGCTTGACCCTGGATAGAAACAGGGGGAGGGGAGGAGAGAGGCCCGTGACATCTGCATAGCCATGGGCACACAGAGGCAGCGCGACGGAGAGGGGGAGAGAGGGGGAGAGGCAGGAATGGAGAGAAGGGGTGATAGTGACAGTGACAGGAGGAAGAAAAGAGGATGGTGGTGGTGGTTGAAGCTTTCTTATATGTCTATGGTCGTAGCATTGTGTGTTCCAATCTCTTGACTGTTCACCGCCAAAAGGAGACAGAGGAGGGGAGTGAATGTGGATAGGGTTGGGTTCTTTTTAAGGACTGCGTTATTTCATAAAAAACACACACACACACACACACACACACACAGCTCTTCCCCCTTCCTACACACACACACAGGAGGACACACAAACAGGATATTAAACAAAATGGAACAAACACAAACAAATATACACACACACACACACACAAGGACTCTCACAGACATTCTCACTAAGTTATTTTTCTGATTGGCCCCAGCAGATAATCAGCACCATGGAAACTCAGGTGTCCAATGGTCCAAGTGGAACCAGCCTACCGAACGGCCCAGTCATCAGCACCAATGGTGCCACAGATGACAGCAAGACCAACCTGATCGTCAACTACCTGCCCCAGAACATGACGCAGGAGGAGTTCAAGAGCCTGTTCGGCAGCATCGGAGAGATTGAGTCCTGCAAACTAGTCCGAGACAAGATCACAGGTAAACCTAACACACCAAACAAATATATGAATGTTAAAATCAGCTAAGAATGACAGTTTGAAATAAAGCCTAGTTTAGTTTAGTTTATCAACAGGGGTGCCATATTTCTATATCTACTAATATGAATGTCTAAATTTGAAATGGGTGAGCAGAAATGCTTATCCTCTTCTTGGAGGATGGTGATGGTGATGATGGTGTTCTGTAATCACAGGCCAGAGTTTGGGTTATGGATTTGTGAACTATGCAGATCCCAACGACGCAGACAAAGCCATCAACACGCTCAACGGCCTCAAACTCCAGACAAAAACTATCAAGGTGAGGCCACCTCAACCGTCTGCGCCCCAAACACCCCTCTCTCAATAGAGAGGAAGTGGGGGAGAAAAGACCAGAAGAGAAAGAGAGAAAGAGAAAGAGAGAGGGAGAAAGAGAAACAGAGGGAGGTGTGGACAGCCCCAGACGTGACAGAGGGGGTGAAGGAGGGGGGGCGGGACCGAGAGGCGGTGGGTGGAGGGGGGGGGGAAAGGAGGGGTCGCCAGGAACAAAGGGAGCAAAGGATGGTGAGAGGGAGAGAGAGGGAGCGGAGGTCAGAAAGCAAGGGGGCCGTGTGTGGCGGCGATTGTGATGGAAATGTAATTAGGGAGGCGCACTGTGGGCCAGTGGGGTCAGAGCAGGCAGCCCCATCTGCCTCCAATCTTGGCTAATTAGGGGTCCCTTTGTCCCAAAGTCAGATGGAGGGATGGAGAAAGAAGAAGAGGGAGAGGGAGAGGGAGGGAGGAAGGCTTCAGTTGGGTATTAAAAAAAGGAGAGAAAAGGAGAGAGTAAAAGATTAAACACTGCCCAGACGGCTCCCACCCCATCCCATCAAAGCAGATCAAAGATTGGGACAAATTGCAGGCTGAGATAGATATGCTCAGCAAAGGCAATGTGGGCAGCCAAACAGGCCAAATCTGTCACTCACATCTGCTCATAGGAACAAAGACTCAATATAAACAGCAAACTAACAGTAAACAGTAAAAGGTAAAAGTACAATAAAGATACCGTAATTTCCGTATCGTTCCGTGATTATTGTGACATTTTTGTTCAACATGGTGTTAATGTGTCACATAACCTAAATGCTTACCATTTGGGTATTACTTAAATATGTCATAGTTTTAGATGAGCCTATGGTTAGCGCTCTAGATAAGCCTACCAAAACCATCGTTTATCCAACATTACTTTATATTTATTTTGAAAAAAAAAAATCCCATGTGTAGGTCACACCCTAGTATTTAATTGCAGGACAGCAAGAAGCTTACAAAATCAATGTATAAACCCTGAGAAATAGTATGGTATGATTTATATTATTGTATTCATGAAATAGCATAATCCAGAGATTTTTAAAAAAATAAATTGTTCAAATAAAGTCTTTTTATGATATACAGTAGTAGTTTATTAGACTTTCAAATTCATACTAGGTTTGTTTAAAACTGAAATCATTGGGAGGCACTGCATTGCATTCTGTATGCACCACTACCCATTTCTGGTTTTAGGCTTAGCAAATGTCATATCATCCGAGTCAGTACAGGCATTGTGAGAGAGCAGAAGACATGGCCAGGATGGGGGGTGTATGTGTGTGTGTGTGTACGTGTATGTATGTATGTGTGTGTGTGTGTGTGTTTGGGGGGGGGGGGGGTTGTCAGGAGCTAAGGAAGAAGGGGGTAGCATGGGGAGCAGAATGCCAATGACAGGATTAGAGGCCATATGGGCTGTAGGCACCATCTGTAGTGCGGGAGCGATAGGGAGAGGGTTAATTATAGGGCAGACTCCAGTCCCTCAGCACCCCCTCCCCAGCCCACAAAAGCACTGGCCAATCTCTGCCACGCACCCACACGCTCTACAATAATACCCTGCCTCAGCCCAGAACAATGCACCCCAGGCAGATGTATAGAATCAATACAGCTTGTGGAGATTGAGAGTGAGATATGGCCTCTATCTTTATTTGTGTCTTTTTATTCCAGTATGGTGGCCTACTGGCAGTACAAAGATGTCCTGTCAGTCTTTGTTGGAGGCCATTCAGTTTTGTGTAATTTTGTGTTCTGGGTCGGAAATCTTGCAAAAATGTTAGGGCAGCTTTTACTACCCAATGTCTAGCTATCCAGCTGTGGTGTTTGAAAAGCAAGTCTGTCATCTTTTCCCATGGTAGCTCTATAGTTGTAGACACAAACAATGTAGTTCATTTATGTGATATATAAGCATTGTATGTATTCAATACATACATACATATATTCATTATATTTGAGATGTTTTAAATATATGATATACACATATTGTATGTTTTGAGTGTCCAGGTTGCAGATTTGTGTGGGCGTTTTAGATGAAATCTGAAGTGTTTGTCAGTTGTCAGGGCAGCTAGATGTCTTGAGATCTGTTTATAAGGTTTGCTGGTTGCCAGAGAAGCCATTTCCCCCAGAGGAAGAAGACAAAGGGAGATGGAGGGAGGAATGGAGGGAGGCAGGGAGGGGAGGGGAGGAGTGATCTTTCTATCTCTGACAACATCCGCACTCTCCCCCTCCTCTCCCTTTCTCACTCACTCTCTATCTCTAGCTTTCTGTATTTATTTCCCTTTCTCTTTCACATAGACACACAATCAATAAAACTGATATTCCAAATCCATCACTTTAATTGCCATCCAGATAAACATTAAAGCTCAATCCCTAGAAACATTGGGGAGATTGTATACAGTTTATTTAATACTCATCTGTCTCGCGATACAAATATCGAAAAGGAATGCTCATACCTCACAAAAAGACTATAAAAAATATAATATATTGCTTCACTGACATTTATTTTTAAAACGTGGATAAAAGCAAATGGCATTGAATGGCATTGAATGGCCTTTAAAAAGAAACGGTTGCCTTGGATATTGGATTTTCCTTACAGTCTCATGCAAACCTGTGCCTTCGTGGAATATTTTCTCTCCAAGAGATTTGCTGCATGTTGTAGTTTGCATACATGGGGGCCGGGGAGGTGGTGTGTGTGTGTGTGGAAGAGCAGGTGTGCTCTTGTGGAGACAGGAGAGAGAGAATGCTGATGAGTGGACACTTGAGTGGCTAATAAGGGCACCAAGTGGGAAAGAGCAAGATGAAGTAGGGGAAAAGTGCGGTATTTGAAGACAAAACACACACACACTCACACAGGGAAGAATAGCACGGAGGAAGTGAGTGCATCTGGGGTGCATCCTCCTTTTTTTGCTAGTGTGAGAGTTTACAAGGCTGAGATGTTTAGTTGTTGATTGGTCATTTCTCACATGGTTTGGCACCACTCTCTTTCGCAGGTGTCATACGCAAGGCCTAGCTCGGCCTCCATTCGCGATGCCAACCTGTACGTGAGCGGCCTCCCCAAGACCATGAGCCAGAAAGACATGGAGCAGCTCTTCTCCCAGTACGGACGCATCATCACCTCACGCATCCTGGTAGACCAAGTCACAGGTAAAGACAGTTTGCCTCACCTTCACACAACAGACACCTTCCTGACACATCTTCCTATGGCAGCTCTATGCTGCTGATGCTATAGCTAACTCTTGTTAGCTCAGGTGCTAACTGTCATGCTGCCACATCTTCCTATGGCAGCTCTATGTTAGCTCAGGTGATAACTGACATCCTGCCACATATTCCTATGGCGGCTCTATGTTAGCTCAGGTGATAACTGACATCCTGCCACATATTCCTATGGCGGCTCTATGTTAGCTCAGGTGATAACTGACATCCTGCCACATCTTCCTATGGCAGCTCAATGCAGCTGATGCTATAGCTAACTCTTGTTAGCTCAGGTGCTAACTGTTATGTTGCCACATCTTCCTATGGCGGCTCTATATAGCTGATGCTATAGCTAACTCTTGTTAGCTCAGGTGGTAACTGTTATCCTGCCACATCTTCCTGTGGCAGCTCTAGGTAGCTGATACAAGTATAGCTTGCTCTTGTTAGCTCAGATGTTAACTGTTATCTTGCCACATCTTCCTATAGCAGCTCTAGCTGATGCTCTAGCTAGCGCAGGTGCTAACTGTTCTCCTGCTTGGTGCCCTTCCCTCCCCTGGAGCAGGCATCTCGCGAGGAGTGGGCTTCATCCGTTTTGACAAGCGGAACGAGGCCGAGGAAGCCATCAAGGGACTGAACGGCCAGAAGCCGCTGGGCGCCTCTGAGCCCATCACCGTCAAGTTCGCCAACAACCCCAGCCAGAAGACGGGCCAGGCGCTGCTCACCCAGCTCTACCAGACCGCCGCGCGCCGCTATACTGGACCCTTGCACCACCAGACCCAGCGCTTCAGGTACCGCCACCGCCTCCCTCCTCCTCCACCTCCTCCCGTATTCCTCCATCCCTCTCCTCCTCTCCAGCATCACTCTCTCGTGTCTTCTGCTCTCTATCTCTCCCTCTCTCTGTGTGAGCCTTCCTTTGTGAAGGCAGCAGCGCAGCCACTTAGCAGTGGGAAAACAGGAACTGGGAAACCAAATCCACCAAAAATAGCGTAGCGTGAAAACGAGAGCGGGCGATGAGGGAAAGGGATGAGGGAGGGAGGGAGGGAGGGGACAAAACAACTCAAGCAGAAGGCAGAGGCACATTAGATGGGCCTTCCACCATTTAACAAGGGATGGTTAAGCAACTGCGGAGATCGTGTGTGTGAATGAGAAAGCACAATGGCAGGCGCACACACACTCGCACGCATGCAGACCGTATATAGAGTACACCCATCATGTCGCCTGAGGGCCACGCGAGCACTGAACCACTGTGGTCGCTCAAGCCCCGCTCTCTGATTGGTGGATGCCAAGGAGCCATGGTCGAGCTGCAGTGCAGAGCGCCCTCTGCAGGAGGCTGTAGGAACTGCATGTCTAAAAAGCGCAGCCAAAAAGAACCGCCTCTCTCTCTTTCTCTTTTCTTTTCTTCTGTTTGGTCCGATCTCGCCACTAACGTCTCCACCTCCCTCATTTTCCCCTTTTGCATTGCAGACTCGACAATTTACTAAACGCCACCTACGGAGTCAAGAGGTAAATGCCAAAGGTGTCCTTTCCAACAAAGCATCCATGCCTAAACAACCTCAAACAAAGTGCCCGGAATACCACCTGCTGACTCAAACCTTAAGTTAGAGACAGAAATCAAAGTCAAATCCCCATAGATTTCACTGTTAGCGTGAAATAGTGGCAGTCCATAAATAGACCTTTATTTATGGATGCGAATTTGAGATTGAACAGCAGGACATTCTGGCATGGCTTTGTTTAACTGTTTTGTCTCTTTTTTTCCTTTGGTTTGGATTACTTGATTGAACTGATTTGTATGTATTTCTTTATGAAACTAACATTTTTATTTCAGTTTTCCGTTGCTTTAATGTCCTTTTTTTCCACCAGCATGGACATACCAGATTCCGTTTGCGTCTTCTTCTGTTTGCTCCAACTTTTCCTTTGATTTGTTTCTGATTTGCTTTCATTCCTCTCTAGGTTGTGTGTTTTTTGCTAAATATTGTGACTTTTCTTTCTGTTGGACATTGTGATTTCTGTGTCCTACTTCTGCAGAGCTTTCGGTCAACAGGGAATGTGATTAAAATACTGTGCAGGGGAATGTGGGTGATTGAGTTCTAAAGGAAAGGCTCGCTCCTTTATTTGTTTTGTTTTAGACGGAAACCCATAGTCTGTATGTATGTTTGTGCGTGTGTGTGTGTGTGTGTGTGTGTGTGTGTGTTGCCTGCAAATCCTCAGCGTCTACTTGTAGCAGAGATGATGGAGATGAGGTCCCTGTTCTTCCATACCCCAACCTCAAAAGCCACAGGCAATACAAAGCAAACAAAAAACAAACAAACAAACACATCAATCCAAAAGCTGCAGGAACCCGCATGTGCCCTGTCAGGCGGTGGTAAAGTGCAGCGAGCCGCCCCGAACTTCATTCTGACACCCATGGTAGTTCTCCTTCTCTCCTCCCCAGGTTCTCCCCGATCACCATCGACAGCATGACCAGCCTGGCGGGCGTCAACCTCACCGGGCCCACCGGAGCCGGCTGGTGCATCTTCGTCTACAACCTGTCGCCGGAGGCCGACGAGAGTGTGCTGTGGCAGCTGTTCGGACCGTTCGGTGCAGTCACCAACGTCAAGGTCATCCGCGACTTCACCACCAACAAATGCAAGGGCTTCGGCTTCGTCACCATGACCAACTACGACGAGGCGGCCATGGCCATCGCCAGTCTTAATGGCTACCGCCTGGGCGACCGCGTGCTGCAGGTCTCCTTCAAGACCAGCAAGCAGCATAAGGCCTAAAGGAGGGGAAGGAGGAGGAGGAGGAGGGTGTTAGGGGCCTCTCGACGCTCCGAAGCCTGGGGGGGGAGAGCTGTTGAGCTCCCCAAAAACGCTCATTCTACATGGGTCTGGACTGAGTCGCTCTCTCTTTCTCTGTTTCTCTCTCTGACACAAACACACTCACACATACATAGATTTACACAGACGTCCATACATAAAACTTCTGTACACTCATGTACATACATACACACACACACACAGATACACACACACCACAGACACATTTAGTCAGAGTTCTGAACAAAACCACAGGTAGAGTTTTTCTTTTGTCTTTACACAACATGCTAGTCCCTCCCTACTTTTGCCTGGATTGAATTAGCGGTGGTGCATAGGTGGTCTGGGAGGGGGATTGGGGGGTTTAGGGGGGGGGGGGATAGGATATGGGGGGAGGACGGTCAGGAGTCAGAAGAGGACAGTCTAATGAATGTGACAGAGAATGTGTGCTGAGTGCTTCGATTGAGTTCAGGCAAAGAACAAGACCTGATAGATGAAAAGACATACCGATCAAAAAAATGCTAAATGAACTAGAAAATATGTGCAATTTTACCCAAAACATCTTGCCCCACTAACTCTCCCAGGGCGCTGGAGAGAATGTAGTCACTTTTTTTACACTCGGGCATTTTGAATCAGCGATTTTTTTAGATCAAAGAAAAATAATTAAAAACAGTGTTCTCTTATATATATTATGATATAACTATATATTCAATATTTAAGGTGGTTATTATAGCCGAGTATGTAAGCATTTTCTAGAACTTTGATACGGTTTCCGGGCTCTGTTTTAGGTTGCAATCTAGCTTTAGGGCAGTTTCCCAACATGCTTGAGGTAAGACCTTATAGAGAAATGAACAAACCTAGACATCCTGGTCACAGAGATTTAAAAGATAAAAAGCCACGTCACACCAACGGAACAAAAGAACCTCACACGAGGTCTGACAGCCGACAGCCTCACCTTTCCACAGTAGTCATTGAAACACCTTTACACACACAAACACACACGTACGTACACAAAGTGCGTCCTCAGTCTAGGAGGGCAGTGAGAGTGAGAGTAGCGTATCATATCACTGGTCAATGCAAGTCCCCTGTATTTTTCTCCACTGCGGCTTTGTTTATCTCTAGCACATAGAAAGGATACCACTGCACACAGCTGCATGGCGACAGTGTTCCCATGATGATGATGGTGTTTGTGGGTAATTCTGTGAGAGGGCCAGGGATGAGGTGAGAGAGCAAAAGCCACGTCAGCCCATCTCCATGGGAACTGGCAGCAAAGCTAAATCTAAAAACTTTTTTTTTTTAATTCTAAATTGCCATGAGAACAAGGCTCCAAGTCTGCATGGTTCACGGGCAGGTTTTGTTTACAAGCACATGGTTACTGAAAACCATATGCTGAAAATAAAAACCAACAGCACCAGAGAATGGCTCCAGCTTTGAGTACTTCTGTAGCAGGAAAAAAGTTGACCATTCCCGCCCTTCCCTTCACTTTGCATGTTGACCCCCCTCCAGAATCACCAAACCCTGCTCACCACAAAAGTCTCCACTCCAGTTCATTCCAAATTCTCTCCCATTCATCCAATCTGGAAGTGCACCTCAAATGATTCGTTCTCCCGAGGAAAACCTCTAGCACGTACAAAACGTACATATGCCCCGCCCCTGCTCTCTGGCAGCAGTGTCACAGACCCACACCGTAGTTCAGTTCTCTTTTTGATCCGCACAGTACCACCACCACTTAATCGACGTATCAGATTTTATCATGAGTTCGCCAACCCCTCTTTGTGTATTGTCCAAAGTAATCATAACTGAAACGACCCTTGTAACTGAAATCACACATATGTTCCATAGGGAGAGACACTGTTGTGCAACTGAAAGACAAGCTCATACCATCAATTAAGGATTTTAAAAAATGGTGTTCAAATCAAAAACATTGTGTTGCTTTTCTAAATAACGCTGTGTTTAGCCAAAGAGGACAATGATCTCTTTGAAAGGATTAAGTTAGAGAATAATATATTTTTATACCTACAAAAGAAGAAGAAAAAAAACATAAGACCTTGTGCAGCATTTTTACAGATTCTTATACGTGGTCGTCCCCGGAGACACCGCGTGGCTTTATTTTCAGAGTTTTCCACTTTGAGGAGAGAGGGCCTGACCGTGCGGTGTAGGGGTGGGGGGTGGGGTGGGGTTGTAGAATGGGTGGGGGACTAAGTCATATATCTTGCGCATATCTAACAGTGCAACCATTACAATATCTTTTTAAAAAAACATGGAACAGAAGAGAAAAAGAGTCACAGCAATTGTAATTGAATCCATAGCTATGCCAGATGTATGCATTATGATAAAAAAAAAGACGAAAAAATAACAGGCTTGAAAAAAAAAAATCCTTTCCTCTGACGTTGCATAGAGTGTTGCTTTACAGGCGGTGCAGTGGACCTCGTCGATTGGGGTCCCACGTGAAAGGATAGCTTAGGATGGGGTGGGGTGGGATGAGATGACACAATGCGGAAGGACAGACTGTAAAGCTTGCTATCCTTCGTGTGTGAGGCCATCTCAGATAAAAGACTGCAGTGAGAGGGTGAGGCTTTCACCAGTTCCGAATCATCTCATCTCTGTTTCCGTTACTCCTTCAAGAAGGAATTTGTCAATGTAACCTTGTGCTTCTGCATCGTTGATGCACCAAAGAATCTGTTTTTAAAGTGACTGGCATAACACTATATCATGGCTGTGCTAAGCAGTGCAAATCCAACCAAACACTGTACATTTCACCCTCACACTTCATGCATCTTCTTCTTTAGTACACCGGATAGGGACTGTGGCACTATTGTCATTTCATTATCAAAACACTCTGTAGCCTTCGCCTGCTTTTGGATGCACCTGAATAGCCTAGTTTTTAAAGCCCATGTCAGACTGTATGCATATGTTTAATTGCCTGGACTGCCTACCACAATAGGACGATACTGTTTTTCACCACAGACATTCTTTCTGCTCCTTTGCACATTAGTACTCCCCAACAATTTCATGTTGAGGATCAAAGCTGGGTCTACAGTTAAGTCAGAGGTCCTAGCTTGTCCCACAGCAAAGAATGGTATCATAGCTCTGTGTGAGAACATGCATAATGACACCCTGCACATATCCAAGTCTCTCATCATTCAGAGTATAAAGTCATATCCTCCGAGCATATTACTAGTTCCTGCTTTATGAGATGTATTGCCGATAAATATTCAGCCGGCCTTTCCAGTCTTCATCAAGCTTAGGCATTCATACACATTTAAATACATATCCATCCGTTCAATCATATCCCTGTCCAAAATTCACAGCTAAAGTCGCTCAACCTCTGTCCAGTTTGTTCACTGGTGGTGTTCCGAAGACAAGATCAAATTGTAGTCAAAAGTCAAGCCCTTTTTTTTCCCCCTTACTTACTAAGATCAGGCCTCATGCAACTAACCGTAGGTGACAAGGGGAGGGATTAGAGCAGAGGTAAGGCAAGAGTGGGCCCAGTGTTAACCTAGTCATGAACAATAGAGAACCAACTGATCCTCGAGATACACACACAAGACAACACACCTACCATAGAGAGCCCAGGACAATGGCTGGAGACAAACATACTGCACCGCTAGAGCAACCATAATCATTTAAAAGACAAAAAAACTTTCCTATGGAACAGTAAGTGCAATGTGCTTCATTTTTATATTGACTGAGAACAAAAGATATATATATTTTTTAAAAAAGAAAATTAAACGTCACACAGAAATGGTTTGCGGAATAGTGAAAGGATCAAACAACGACAAGCAGATTAAAAAAATATATGTGTCAAACTAACCGATTCATTAAAGGAATCAAACAAGCACTGAGAGCTCTGGTCTCTGAAAAAGTCCATTATCCCTTCCTCAGCCCTCGATTTCTGCTCTGACCATGCAAGCTAAAAACAACCACAAACAGCTTCTTATGGTGAAGAAAAGAGCAATCATAAAAAAAGACCGTGAAAGGGATACTGTCTAATATATCATCACTTTTAGCCCATGTCAATTTCAAACTATCATTTTTCCTGTAATTTATTGATTTACTTTACATATCGGATTCACGTGTTAACTTAGCGTATCTTTGTGTTGTTGACGTTGCCATAGAGTACACATATGGGTCGAAGATTTTATTTGGTCGCTTTTATTGGGTACGATTCTTCTATTTTTTCCATTATTTAAACTTAGTTGCTGTTCTGACAGTGTATGCAGGTTTTAGAATTAGTTAGCTTTTTATTTCAATCAATATGTGTTCGATTGTGTTTGTAAAAGTCTGTGGTAGCTTTTGTTGCAACCTAAATAATTTAAACTGAAAAAAATTCAATATAGCGCCAACAAACTTGTATTATTTGGGCGACTTTAAGCTTGTAGTTTTAACTTATTGTTAACTTAAAAACTATTTATTATTATTGATTATTATTATTGCCTCGTATAAAGTATGTTTTGTGTATATTTATGGTTTTTTTCATTATATTTGCAAGTTTGAACGAATTTAATTTTGCCAAAATGTGGTTACACCTTTTTTTAATTTTCTTTCTTTTAAAAGGGAACAAATAGATTAAAAAACAGCTTTAGAATTACAATTTGGAAAAGTTCTCCATAGGCAAAGAATGCACTGCTATATAAAACTAAATGAGGTGTATAAACATAAATGCTGTGTGCTAGATGTTATGCCTTTACTGCCTGTGTTCTGTTTGTCTTGTTAAATGAAAACCTTTTGATTATTTACTCTAAATCACAGTCTTGTTTTTTCTGCCACTTTCTGAAGCCCGCTGTGAGTCGGAACCTGGGGTGAGGCCTAGGGCAAGGGTAGAGCCGGGGCCTGTGTCCACTTCTAGAACATTCTGGAGCAGTGACAAAGGCCCACAGGCTCCAAGTGCTCCCACAATGGCTTTCTTCCCACTGCACTCAGCACCCCGACATGGCCAACACATCGGCTTGTGAAAAACAAATAATGGCAGCCACCCCAAGAGCGGGGCGCTATTTATCATCAGAGGTCGGATAGCAGAAGGGCAGATGGAAGAGATGCATTGTGGGAGATGGAGTCACGGAGCTAGGAACGGGGTCAGCGGTTCCTGTTTCTCAACCAACTGTATTTGTGTCTATTTATTTAGAGGGGACACAGAGTTACTTAGAAATGTTCTTCTGACAACAATATCCAGGAATGGTACAATTATTAAGAAAACAAAATACTAGATCAAAACAAACTGATGTTAATGTCGGTGGGTTGAAGAAAATATCTAAATCTCATACTTCCAAACACGACCAAACGAACAAACGACAAAAAAATGTAACCAAGGGGAAAAAAAATAAACCTTTCAGTTTAGTTTAGGATATTTATTACTGGGATTTCAGCTGAAGATGCTTGAGGACTTTTTCATGGAATTGTTTAATTATTTGTACTTTACATGCCAGAAAAAAAATAAAAACTTAAAAGTTACAAATCTCGCTGGTCGGAGTTGTTTTTTCCCTTCCTGTTTCCCCCGCTGCCTGCAATTATGTGGGCAGTTCCCATCAGCCACCCAGACGATCTGACTCACAAGACTCTGACAATTAGGCCAGCCATTGACTGCACGGTGCTAGAACATGATGAAGCATTAGCTCCTGTGGTAGAGGTAGCTCCACGCACACACTCACTGACCCTACTTGTGGCAAGCCCTGCCACCACCAATGATGCTAAAGTAGCCACAGCTTATGCATGGAGTCCACAAATGGATTCCAGTCCACTGTGGCTGCGTGTTAGCTACCGCCAGTCAAACCATCTGATTTAAAACAGTAGTGGATTGGGAGGGAAGGGGTTGGAATAAAGAGAATGGCACAATTTGGGGCACATTAAAATGGACTTTTATTAGTTGATTCTAGCAGAAATGGAATGTAAAAAGCAGTGCGACAGTGATTGTGATTGTGGGCTGAACCGGAGGACAGAGTTGTGTAGAGGTGTAGAGTGGTGGAACACCTGAGTCCTGGAGCTCACGGGTGACAGCCCGGAGGGACAGGGAGGTCATGGAGATCTTGGATGAGTGCCTAAGTCCCCAATACATCAGTAACCTGAGGGGTGGGAGTAGGAAAGTCAGAGGGAGACTCAGACCACAGTCCAGAGACTACAAACGTAGGCCTCTATCATAATTTAAGATATAGTCATGAAGAAGCATACTATGTCAATAACCAATACATATGCTGTACACAGTCATAACAACATTCATACCAGAAATCCCAGCCAATGCAAGTAAACCTTACACACTGTCCTAATAAATAGCATTACATGTATATGAACAGAATGCAATCACACACACCTCACATTGAAAATGAGTAGTGTAACAATATTTAGGAATGTATGGTGTATGCCAAAAGAAATAGCACCAACAATCGTATGACTATGGAAGACATACAGTGCCGTTGGCTTAAGATGTCTTATTTCAATAGGACTGGAGGGTGTACTAGTGGAGCTGACCTCTAGGGGGAGTTGTGCGCTCTAGAGCTCTGTATGGGAACCAACGTCAGGGTTGACTGGCTCTGGCTCGTGGCACACGGCTGGGGTGGTGAACTCCATCTGGTACTCACAGCGACTGGGCTCAGAGGTGGAGATCACCACTGTCTCCTTCCCACAGATCAGCTTCACCTGAGACATACACACACACACACACACACACAAACACCACACACACACTTAATGAGTTGTGGCAAAATGCTGGCATATTAAATTAAATACATTATAATATCTTATGCTTTGCTTCAGTGGCTCCACCATGAAAACTTCAAACTTGGTAAATTAAAGCTTTTTTAGACATTCTCTCCCTCACACTTTGGTCCAGCACCTGGCTTCCTTACAACAGCAGAGTCAAATGACCATCAACAATGAAATTCGTTTTAGCCTGTTTAAAGGCACACTGTGCAGGTTTTTTAGCTTAATGATTTTGTTCGGCCTCTTTTTTTATCAAAGTTAATAAATTCCGAAAATAAATTCCTTCAGGGTCTGAATTTTGGTCTCATTTTCAGAGCACCCAAACACCAATTTGACTTGTCTTATGCAAATCTTTCTTTTTTATTTTCCACCCTGAATATGGGCAAAATGCACCATTGAGATCAATATGTTTTATATAGAGTTACCACAGTGCCACCTGTGGTTGTATAGAGTAACCTGTGGTAACTCTATACAAAACATATTGATCTCAATGGTGCATTTTGCCCATGTTCAGGGTTTTTGAGACTTAAGTGCGTGGGCCCTGGTTGAATTGACGTGGAACGACCCTAGAGGGTTCCCGGTTGAAACATTCAAAACCAACGCAGATACTTTGAAATAATGAATCAGACTTTAGAGTAATGCTCTAGAAAACGTTGACTATGTATATACACACACATATACATACATATACACACCGGTACATGTGGTCTTTCTATATGAGTGTTTGTAGTGAGTGACTCACAGTAGTGGAGCGGTTGGGCCCCTGCCAGCAGCCTGTTCCGTGTTCGTACTTCATCACCATGTACTTACTGTCCTCTGGACCGGCCCAGGAGCCCCACGACCTACAGGCAGAGGGAGCGAGGGAGGGAGAGACGACGAAAGATCAGAAACAGGATGCACTAAAGTCGTGAAGAATGAGTAGGACTTCATGCAAAACAAGCAAGTATGGATGCACCGATTCTGGGCCGATACCGATGTACGGACACACAAACACACACACACACACACACACACACACACACACACATCAACCCCCCCCCCCACCCACCATCCATCTACCTTTGAGCATAAGAAATTCCATTACTGACAAAATCCTTTTAGGAGTACATGACAAACTTGAACTTAAAAGGCAAATAGGAACTAGTTGAGTCTGCATAGACATTACAGACGTAGAGGTGATTGAGCTCTAGTCTTACCCAAGGTTGGTCTCAGATCCCCCGTATTTGGGTTTCTGTGAAACTCGGTTGAAGGGGCAGAGTCTGTAGATATATCTGAGAGAGAGAAGACAGCATATATATATATATATATATATATTGATTAGTCTTTCTTTCTTTTCTCCCTTATTGAATTGAGCTACCTCTTTTACCGCCAACATTGTTGTGTGGCAATAAAATATATTTTATCTTATCTTAAACCTCCAAGCAATGAACATGAGGGTGTGTGTGTGTATGGAGAAAACTTACTCGCTAGTGGTCAAATCGTAGCACTGACTGTAGAGGTAAGTGAACTCCCCAGAGGTACCAAAATCAAAGGACAGCTCCTTTTCGATGGACCTGTGAACACACACACACACACACACACACACACACTTCATGAATCTAGTGCCCTTGTACCTCAACTAATACTAACAACCACCAGGTGGGTCATGGGATCCATACAGATGACGATGCACGGCGTATCTGCACAGTGTGTTTTGGATGACCATTTCAAAGCTGAATGAAGAAGCGTTCAGTTTAATGAAGACATTTTGCCTTAGTGTACTTGCTTTACACAGAGAGAAAGGGCTGTGATTTTTGTGAAGAAAATGAAGCTAGAATAACCTTTAGAGGGGAGTGCTTTGGCACTTACTTGATTTGATCGTCCACTTCTCGTAGAGCCCTTTCGGCCTCATCAAAGTCGTCGCGGGTTTTCTGAGCAGCTGCACAACAGGGGAGAGAGCAAAGGCTGAGAGCTGACCTCAGAGAGACACACAAGGCATGCTAATGGCCATACCTACACACACAAACCCCAAACCCAGAGACACGCACACACACAAAGACCCAGAGACACGCACACACGCACAGACCCAGAGACACACACACACACAGACAGACCCAGAAAAGCGCACACACACACACACACACACACACACACACTATGAGCCAGCCATTATGGCACAGACAGATGACCTCAGTCTCTCTCACCATCGATGAGGGTTTGGGTCTCTGCGTCGTAGGGCGGCATGGCCTCCTCATCCTGCTCACTCTTCTCCGGGGTGTGCACAGAGGGTATGGGCTGCGAGAGAGGAAACACACACACACACAAAAAACACACGCACACACACAAACAAACACACACACGCACACACACACACACACACGCACGCACAAACACACACACGCACAAACACACACAAACACAAACACACACACACGCAGAAACACACACACACAAAGACACACACGCACAAACACACACACGCACAAACACACACACGCACAAACACACAAACACACACACAATTTACCTCGTCAGTTTATGTGTAATTTACATGCTGGAGAGATGCATTTATTTACATCACGTATCTACATAACTATGGCCTGTGAGGAAAGACCATGAACAGCAGATCACAAATGATATCACAAAAGAGAGGGAACCGTTGCTGCACCTTGTCACTATCCTCTTCAGGGTAATCATCATCCTCATCGTCATCTTCGTTCTCCTCGTCCTCGTCAACAGGCTCTTCGTCGTGGTACGGCTCATTGTCTGGGACAGGCGGACGGTTGTCCTCTACGGGGGGATCTACCGCAGCCGAGTCGGCCTGGGACTGAGATAGAGCCCGCAGAGGAGTGCGTCAGAGCAGGAGACTGGCCGCACACAACACACACACCCCAACACACTCCCACACAACACACACACCCCAACACACTCCCACACAACACACCCCCTACAACCCACACCAGCAGTAACAGTGGCAGAGGTGGTCAATTTCACCTCCATTATTTATTTATTTTTCAATTGTTTATTTATTAAGATTTTCTCAGTAACAGTTCACCTCCATTATTACAGCACAGGGTCCGTTTCCTACTAACACCTGTACTGCCAATGTGATCGACTCCTGTTTATTACTACTAACACCTGTACTGCCAATGTAATCGCCTCCTGACTCCTGTTTATTACTACTCACACCTGACTTGGAACCAGAGCATCTTGCAATGAAAATGAATTGTACTGACTGACGAGACAGAAGTATAACTGACTTTAACTACTCATGGAGAGGGAGTATGCAAAAACAATGCCTGGGATAAAGACGAGAGAGAGAGAGAGAGAGAGAGAGAGAGAGAGAGAGAGAGAGAGAGAGAGAGAGAGACAGAGAAAGAGAGAGACTTACCTCAGATATGTATTTGTCTTTTATGTTGTTCCATGCAGACTCAAATGATGAGGTGTCCACTTTGCCTGCCCCACCTAGTAGGCCCTGATGACACAAACCCACATCACAAACATATCACAAGAGCACTGACAAACTATAACCTCTGACTACAAATGCATGAGTGGGTCACTTATCCAGGCCCTAAAAAGATCACAAAGCAGAAGAGACAGAAAAAAGACAGACAGAAGAAAGAAAGAAAGAAAAAAGGAAAGAAAGAATACCTGTGCTTCAGCTTCTGTCAGAGCTCCATCAGAGTCTGGGTCGAGCTCAGTGTGGGACTGCAACTCTACTACAGACACACTACAACAAAGACACACACACACACACACACACACACACACACACACACACACACACACACACACACACACACACACACACACACACAAAACCGCATTAATCACTGGCCAAGACACACAAAGCAATCTGTCACACACACACTTACACACAGTTAGACTTACTAGCCATCTGCATCATCATCCAGTTCCAAAAATGCTTCCGCCATCTTGGTTTTGTCCTTCTCTGCACGAATGATAGCCTTTTGGTCTGGATTGAAGAGATGGCGATTTTCACAAGGTCAATTCCATTTCCATTATACTTCTTATTTAAGAGATCACAACAACTAAAGCTTAGCCTAACTCTCAACATCTATAACTACTAGATATGTATAATTTTATGTTTCTTTCCAGTGAAATATGCCTTGATCACATGGTATAATTTATATTTCATTTCAAATAATATCTTGTAACCACATAGATGAAACTTTACACCACTCACACAATAACATTAGGCAGACGCAAGACATCAAACGTGCTAAGCCTACAAAACACTGTGGCCCATTCGGTTAACTACAAGGCTGCACTTACCTTCCCAGGCCTTGAGGTGGCGCTCTTTGGCTTCCTTCTCAGGCTGCTCCGCCACTTCCTTCACTGTTCTCAACGCCTCCACTTTCTCCTCCATGGTCCTCCGGTTGGTCTGCATCTCTGTCATCTTGCCCTGTGCAGAGAAGAGCAGAGGACACATGTCAGCCTCCTATTTGCTGAGATACAGCCATCGGGCAGAGGATGAAACTGACATTCTTTCATGGATGGATCGATCTCACTCGGATTTCATGGATTTCACTTCACACTAATGACATTTTCTCTGTTATCTCTCTTGCTTTTATTTTGATACATTATAACACTTCACTAAAAAGATGACTAAAATGTTATCCCAAGAAATGTAATGGTATCTAAAGAACTCCTCTTAATAACAATAGTCCACAATGAGCTTGCATGATGACCAATATTTTGCACTAGATGCTCGTGGATGTTATATTTGTAGGTAATTGTAATTGTTATTAGCCTCTTGCTTTTGGTGTGTAGACATATCATAACATTGTTCAATTTTGAAAAAACTGCACACAACAGTTTGTACTGTTTCCGGGGCATTTGTCGAAAGGACAACAATATTCCAAGTAATGCATATCATTACACCAACAACACAATGTCAATGTCATGAACTTGTGCAATTCAGTGCCTAAGAAGTTTGATGTAATTGTATAAAAAATCTACTGTTTGAAAATGCACTTGAAAATGCATTTTATGTTTCCCATTCCAGTAAAATCAAGTGAGGGTATGTGGCAAAAATAAAACCCAACAGCATACCCTTACGGTCTGTTCATGCACACAGTGTCTACCCAGTGAGTGACCACACCCTCCCTCTGCTGGATGCAGGCACTTCCTCACCTGTTTCTCCTCACGCTGTTTCTTGGCCTCGTTGATTAGCTGTTGTTTGAGAAGGAAGCCCTCTTTGGCGATCTCGGCCTGCTTCTGGAGAGTCTCCCTCTCCTGACGGCCCAGCTCTCTACAGGCAAACAGCACAAACCCTTAGGCTTCACACATATGACGTTGAGTGCTTAGTGTGTGTGTGTGTTGGGGTGCTCAAACAGGCTTAGTGTTTAGAGTTCATTTGCAGTCAAACTGGTCTTTGGTCTTTGATCTCCTTGAGGGTTCCATGGGGGGCACCATGATGACCCAGAGTTTGAGGGCTGGTGCATCACCTAGGTTACCACAGTCACCCACCTCCCAGTCCTCCAAAAACGCTACAGGTGACTAGACAGCTGAGTCAGCTGGGCGCCAGAAGGCTTGACCAGGATTTGAACCCAGGCCATTGTGAGCTGGCAGCCTCTGGGCTAATGACGCAAGCCACTCAGCACCTCCCCACTACATTTACATTGCAAATCACTAGAGGAGTTGCATGACAGATCGTAATTACAGCTGAAGATCATGAGTCCGTCACACATCTGTATGTAATTGTAAATCCTACTCTACTCAAACTCTACTCCAGAGCTGTCATTGTTCATACTAGAAATAAAGCCTCTAGCTTAATACATCTAGGTATTTAAAATATTGTTTGAAGGTCCAGAACTCAAACAGCATATTTAATCAACTAAAGTTGAGTATCTATTCACTCAAATGTATTGAAATGGAAGCTTATCCTGTCTGCTTGCCTGTTTCTCTTCTGACCAAAATGTAGTGTTGCATACGTGGTGGTAGCTTTCTCTATGCCCAGGTAAAAAAGAATATTCCAACATCGCACAGATGACCTTGTAAGATTGTACAGTTTACCCTGTCTAAGAGCATCACATGCTACTTTATGTCCCACAAGGTGATCTTATCAACACAACGGTCCATGCTATGGCCTCACTTGGGGCCAGGAAGGAACCGAGGTGTGAGAACACTAACATTTGGGGAAACTGATATATCTGATAACCATCCCAGTCAAGGTGTTATCTACTCATTAACATTTAGAGTGTAAGAGGGACTTTTGAAACAGAATATATCCCAAGAGTTTGAGATACTCAATAGTTAGTTTTTACTCTTCAAGACTCATCAAGGGTCACTCTACAACATTGGTGCCCAGAAGTACGTCACATGTACTTCTGTGATTGCTTTTTATTGGAATAAAGATTGAAGCTGCATTAACCAAAGAAACATCCTTTTTTTCCCTTTGAACACCTTGTGTTTTTCTTACAACCTGAACACTGAGTCAACTAGCTCAAATCAAATAATCTAGTCAGAAACACTCACTCAGATGTAATGAATTAAAGCGCTTACTTGCAGGTGTTCTGACATGAGGCGCCACTGTTGTATTCGTCAGTTGTGTCACAGCAGTCTGTGGAAAAACACACATTTTAAGAAAGACTAAGGCAGAGGTTCCCAACCTTTTTTGGCCAGTGACCCTATTTTGATGTCACAAACGTAATCCCAATCATTCACATGTTGTGAGAGATAGCTCAACTCATCTCTAGTGTAACATCTAGAGGAGAGCGGTATTTTGATTTGCCCCAAATGGCCTGGTTGTTTTGCTACATTGTTTCGAACATTGATCTAGCATAATTCCGTCAATTAAACATCTCATGCGGGCTGTCTAAGTTTACTTAGCTATATTGTAATGAATGATCCATTACCTTGGATATCATGGGGGAATTTTTGTTTGTTTGTTTGATTTATGTATATTTTTATGTAATGTACTATTCAATTGTGAGAGACCCAGTATCTCAGCCAACCCCATTTGAATTTCAGGCGACCCCACATAAGGTCCTGACCCCAAGGTTGGGAAACGATGGATTAAGGTGACATACATATATGCATTTGCATCAGGTGAATACATAAATGTATCAAATAAACAGTCAAAACAAACAGGGTTTTTCATGGGGACAAGTATAAAAACCTTATTTTATCTACACTTCAATATTTCATGCGTGTCAGGATCAGAGTTTGGGACAAGTGCAACAACATCTCCTTACCACATATGCCATCATTAATACGAGATGATGGGATAAAAGTGGGTTTGTATCCTGCATTGGTGCAATGAAAACTACCATTGGGACAGGCAGCCGTGCCTATGGGAACAAACACACATATTTATTGAATTGAATTGATATTGAATCAGTGATAGTGGGCTCATGGTGTAAGCCTATGGTATGAAATATATTCTTCTGTTCTGTGCATTCCTATTTGTGTGCCACATACCTGGTTCATCCGATCCATCCTTGCAGTCACAGTAGTCGTCATTTACACGGTCGAATGGAATGGTTCGAGACCCATCCAGACAGGTGAATGGCTTGTTCTCCTCATAGAACTGCCGCTCTGTTAGAGGTAAGACCAAGACAGAAAAATACATGGAGGATACATGGGTGAACGTTGCTAGGTATTTATTTCGCTTGGTATTCTATAAATTCAACAGGAGGTCCAGTGAGTCACCATTAACTTACTAGACAGAGGAACTCCACGAGGCCGCTGAACTTCAACAGCATTAGCAAAGCTAACACAGAGACTTATGGCCAACAGTAGATACGCACAGAACATGATGCAGAGGGGATGCGAGACAAGACACTTAGGTTATTCACACCTAAAATGAAAAAATATTGATGTCAGGACGAACATCGAGCTGGCAATCATATCAGGAATTGTAATCATGAATAGCTGAGGGTAGCTCACAACAACAGTTTGCTAAATTGCATATTCCCATCAACCCTACGTTTTCTACGCTAGGTTTTAAAACGTTTTATGACTGTTTCAGGCCCCTAAACTAAAGGAAACTTCTAAACGGAAGTTTGAGTATTGCCTTATTTAATGCAGCGATCAACCAATGCTAGTTAACGTTACTTCAGCGATATAAGAAAGGTCTTTTTTAGCTTTCTGGCTAAAGCCATATCAGACAGCAAGGTTAACTTAGACCTGTTTACTGTCTAGCACTATGGGTTAAACAACCACGAGCTAACGCATGCTAATTCGAACAATCTCTTTATTAAACGAGATGGCATCAATGTGATTCCACAGTCGGGTTAACTTTCTGAAAAACATTTATCTCACCGTTTGTAGTAGTACGTTTGCGTATCTTACAATATAGCCCACAAAACCGTGCATTCAAGGAAACTGACATATAATTTAACCAGTTCTAGTAAATCAGCTAATTCTTCATTTACCTACTTCCGTAGCCGTTGCAGGGGAGGCGTCCAGCGTTTACAGACGCATAGTGTTGTTCTGATTTGATTGGTTTACAGCGAGGCCATTTTCTTCAATGCCTTGTGGGAAATGGTGGCTGGCACACCTGTTGGAAAATAATGAACACTAGGTAGACACTAGACTCTCTTGCACTAGACACCAGACCCCGTAATTTTGATCAATCGGTAACATTCAAGGAGAATAAGTCTCATAGTATTTTTTGACATACCACCCTAGAATGAGAAAATATGCGATAGCACTGCATTTGGGTTAGCTTTTTGTGTTTTTATCAGCCTGTTTATGTCCATTGTATGTCTACGGAGGGATGTCTTACAGGTGAATAGGCTAATAGCCCCACAGAACTTCCACAGCTGATCTACATTAAGTCAATAATTTCTTGTATTGCTTTTATCTGAAATTGTATGTATAGGACTAAATATGTAAATGAGCCATTTTCTACTGAAATGCAATACTTTGCATACATTTTAAGTAGGCCTAGGCTACAGAAACCTTAAGTCAGGTTAAAAAAAATATCTTTTTATTTTGGACAGCCATTAAAAAACATCTTTTCACAAACACATTTTCTCAAATCTCAACCAGAAATCTCTACTTCAATTACAAACACTAACGTTTCCAGTTATTCCGTTTCAGTTATTACTCCTATATATCGATTTCTATGCAACTTCACGAAAACATGCGTGCGCAACTAAGAGGCAGAAAGCAGCATAGAACAGTATAGAGCAATGTTCTCCATTAAAAGAATAAAATGAGTTTTTGTGCTGAAAACTGCACCAATTCGAAATCACGAAGGTTAGAGAATGTTAGGGGTGATATCAGGTAAAATGTAAGCCTGTTTGAGTTGTGATTCACTCGGATCTTTCACCCGTATCTTTAAATTAACCCATGAGTCGCGAGTCTCTAGTATCATTAACTCGGATCAGTTGAGTCCTACTACAATTCAATCTAAAACGATAAACAGCGCCACACACAAACCTCTTGCAACATTAGCTAGCCTCCTAGCCCTAGCCATTGTAGCTGCCAAAAATGTAACAATTTCGTAGGCAACCACAACTCCACAAATCAACTCAAGCGACTGAGTGAGCAGGCAGTCCGAGATAACTGGTTAACTTCCCGCAGAGCCGGAAACATTGCAGACTCACAGACCATGGGACTCAGATTGGAGCGGCTGAGTAGCAATCCGGGTTAGTCGGATCAGCCGGCCGGTTAGGCTACGTTGAGTACGAGTCAGTCGAATCAGCCGGCTACGTTGTCATGAGTGGATCTGCAAGAGCGAGTAGCTCCTCCTCGAGGTGAAAAGCAATTCCACAACAAAAGCCATTTCTTTCACTTCTGAAATAACACTCAATGTTCTGCATGTAGCCTAGACATAATTAGATTTGGTGTATAGATGTAGCATATTAAAATGCAATTAGGTCGTGCAGACAGTCCGAACTGCACGCTCATGGAGCTGCTTGAGTAGCCTATCTACCCGGGTCAGTCGAGTCAGCCGGGCGGGCCGGTTAGGTTGTTATGAGTGCGAGTCAGCCGAATCAGCCGGCTACGTTGTCATGAGTGGATCTTTAGAGTAACTCCTCGTCAAGGTGAAAAACAAATCCACAACAAAAGCCATGATTTCACTTCTGAAATAACATATGTTCTGCACGCATAGCCTACTTTAAAATGCAATTAGGTCGCGAAGACAGTCCGAAACATTGCAAGCTCTGGAGAGTAGCCAGTCGGATCAGCCAAGCGGGCCGGTTACGTTGTTGTTATGAGTGCGAGTCAGCCGAATCAGCCGGCTACGTTGTCATGAGTGGATCTTTAGAGGAGCGAGTAACTCCTCGTCAAGGTTAAAAGAAAATCCACAACAAAAGCCATGCTTTCACTTCTGAAATAACATATATTCTGCACGCATAGCCTACTTTAAAATGCAATTAGGTCGCGAAGACAGTCTGAAACATTGCAAGCTCTGTATGGAGAGTAGGCTAGTCGGATCAGCCAAGCGGGCCGGTTACGTTGTTGTTATGAGTGCGAGTCAGCCGAATCAGCCGGCTACGTTGTCATGAGTGGATCTTTAGAGGAGCGAGTACTCCTCGTCAAGGTTAAAAGAAAATCCACAACAAAAGCTATGCTTTCACTTCTGAAATAACATATATTCTGCACGTATAGCCTTCTTTAAAATGCAATTAGGTCGCGAAGAGAGTCCGAAACATTGCAAGCTCTGTATGGAGTTGCTTGAGTAGGCTAGCCTACCTGGGTCATTTGGATCAGTCGGGCGGACCGGTTACATTATGTTGTTATGAGTGCGAGTCAGTCGAATCAGCCGGCTACATTGTCATGAGTGGATCTGTAGACAGCAAGTAGCCTAGTTTCTATTCGTGTCAAGGTGATAATAATAATAGGCCTAATGAGAATAGTAGTGTAGTAGTAATAATAATAATAATAACAATAATAATAATTTATTCACTGCAGGGCATTTCTACTTCTATGTCTACATTGAAAGTCAATTGCAAAGGCTAGGTTAAGACAATAAATAAACAGTCTGGCTCAAACTGCTTTCTTTCCCGTGAGTGGGTGGAGGTTTTGATGCTATTATATTAGGCTATTTTATATTATATTATATTATATTATATTAGGCTACCTAACATGATATATATATATATATATATATATAGCTATGATTAATAGGCTAATAATATTAGTTGCCTAGTAATACCTATTAGAATAGATTCCTAGTAGCCTACTATTAGTATAGTAGTGGTAATAAACATTGTAGCAGAGTAGCATTAGACCTAGGCAAATTTTCTATTGTTAACAAAACAACAACAAATAATTAATTATTATATAGGCTACCCTCTCTGTCAATAAGATCAAAGTTTCTGAACATGAGCACCAAAAAGATGAACAATGTGTGGATGCACTTTGACCAGGAGAGCAAAACTCTTAGGCTAAATGCAAGTACTGCAAAAACCTGGTTTCAAATCATGGAGGATCCACATCCAACATGAGAAGGCACTTAACGAAATGAAGCACCCCACTGCACTGCTTGAACGTAGGACTGAATTTTTTTGCAATTTAGCAATACTGACTCAAGTGACTCAAGTGACTCGTTCAACCCGGATCAGTTTAGTGAGTGACTCAGAATAACCCGGATCCTTAAAAGGAATCGAGTTTGACAGGCCTAGTAAAATGGGCCATCAGCTAAAATGGGCCATTTAAGGTTTGGGAGTCCCAGCCCCTTTTGGAATTTAGAGCCAATGACTGCAAAGGATTTCAGACTGTTGTCATAACTGTGCTTGACAAGTAACAGGTGATTTGATTGGGTTATGGTTGCTATGGTGGGCGGGGCAATAGTTCAAATCAAGACTGCACCAGAAAGCTGCATGGTAAGTAGCCTGGCATATCAAATCTAACTAAACTATTATAAGGATGATAAATCTATAAAAAACAAACATGCACATAAAAAAAACTGTGCATAATATCTGTCTTGATGGCATCCACCAGAAATAATGCTGTTAGTTTGGTATATGAACTTATTTTTTGTAAAAGTGATGTTTTTCTTAGCGGCCCAATTTACCTTAACCCACTGAGGTAAAATGGGCCACATGGTTTCAGCTAAAATGGGCCATCCTCTGTGTCACTCACAAACACACATACACATGTGTGTGAGGGTGTGTGTGTGTGTGTGTGTGTGCACATACGCATTCACCCACACACTCGCACACCAACCAACGCGCACACATGCACGGACACAAACACACGTACGCCCCCCCCCCCAGTAATAATGGTGGTTGATATTTTATTTACAGTGAGTATAGCAAATGCGAATGAAGTGAGAGGAGAGGAGAGAGGGAGAAGGAAAGAGAGAGGAAATGAGAGGAGGAAGGATGAGAGAGGAGACAAGCAGAGAGGAGAATAATGATATCAATGTTTTAATTTTTAATATATCAGTTACCAGTTTTGTATGAATTTTTGTAATTTGCGCATTTCGTTCAAAATGTGTTGTTCACACACACACACAAACACTGATCTGTCACTGATCTATTCACTGATCTGTGCTGTTCCAAAATGGTCTTTTTTAATTGCAATATGTGAGTTTGCACCCAAAATGTGTTTTTTTTAATGGCACATATAAATATTGTGTTTTGAAATTAAAATTGATGATAAATTACCATTCCCTTTGCATTTTGACTGGCCGAATGCTTATCTGAAACAGCTGGCCCATTTTACCTTAGATGCTGGCCCATTTTACCTGAAACTGCTTATGCAAAAAAAGTTGGCACAGTTGATGTTTCAAGAACTGTAGGGCCTAAATAATTATATTTTATGACATAATTTCAACACAAAATGATCAAAAACAGTCATTAGTAATTATAAAAACACTTGGAAAAGGCATATATAGTATTATATTATTTTCCCAACTGATTTACCAAAAAGTGGCCCAATTTAGCTGATATCATATGAGGAATTGCATTTCACTCTAATATGTCACCAAAATGAAAAAGAAAAAGAAGAATTTGAACCTGACTTTGATCTAGTGTTAAGATTTCTGTACTTGAAATGTATGCAAATTAGCTCATTAGACTAGAAAATGACTCATTTGCATATTCACACATCATATTTCAGAAAACTTCCAATTGGGCCTACAAAAAAAATATCCCCAAGCATAGGCCTAGCCTCTCTCTCTCTCTCACTCACACACACACGCACAACCTGCTGCTTTGCACTGTTCAGGATACCAAATTGAACCACATTTATTTCAATTAGCCCATTTAATAGCCTATTTTAGAAAGAACCCTTGTTTAAAGATGATAACAGAGCTGCCTTAAACCTTACACAAGGTAGGCCTAAGTTCAATAGTTGCAGGCTATTTTACATCATGTAAGAATGACAATTTAAATTGCTATTATAAACTGTCTTGAGATTTAGTCACACTGTAAATATGTGCATCAGCCCTATTGCCAAAAAAACAAAACAGGAAATGACATATCCTACTTGCTATCCAGTTCCATGAAGAAAAACTGTGCCCTCATGTGTTTCAAAAACAAATGTTCAGAAACCATTATTGGCACAATTGTTGCCCCATGGAAAAAGCAGCCATCATTCCGAAAACCAGCTAACATGCAAAATGCAAAATTGGCTTGACAGATAGGTCCTGATAATTATCTAGCAAGTTGCTTCATTAAACTGTGAGAAAGCTAATATTGTCTCATGTCATGTCCTACTCCTTCATTAAACAATCATGCATCACAAACATTTTGTTGTCCTCATTCAAAAGTAATCTGTAGCTCTCAAAAATGTACAAATAACGGCAATATAATACACTTTGTGTGAGCTTTTTTATTCAAAAAATCCTCCTTTATTTGTAGGTTTGACACACTTTACAGTACTGAACAGTAAAATAAAAGAAAAATATACTGATGTGTATATATATATATATATATATATATATATATATATATATATATATATATATATATATATATATATATATATATATATATATATATATAGCAGTTTGCTTATTAAATGCATTTTATTCACAAAATGACACCTCAGTTCTCTCAAAAGAAAACCTCTCATAAAAATAATATAATATAAAATAACTTGAACACATTTACACATTACAGCAATATTTTTTTACAAATATTACAATCATTTTATGGTCTTTTCCATTTTTATTATTTTCATAATGTGTGAACAAGAAACACATCGGTTTAAGCCCAGAGAATTGTTCTAAAAAGGAATAAAGTGTAAAGAAAATCTAACCCAACAAAAAAGGGGGAAAACACACCTTGAATCCCTCCTATTTATGCGTACTCTAATCTGTCTTGAAACACAATCTTACGGGAGACATCACAATCATACATTTCTTCCCCACATCAAAGTAGTCATCTATTCCTCCCAGAGTAAGGGTGCAATGTACAGATTTGAAACCAGGCTCTGTGGTTCCTGCTAACACGCTCAGTTTCTCCCTTGTGCAATAGTGATGCTTACACACACACACACACACATACACGCTCTCTCTCTTATATATGCACATGCACGCATGGACGAATGCACTCACACAAACCCCAATCAAACTTTCCCCACAAAGTCTACCGCACGACCAATTAAAAATTAAAGTGCGCATACAGAAATATTTGTTATTTAAACAATTTAGACCATCTCAATTCATACAATTCAAATATATAGTACATAAATAAAGATAGCAAGAACTTCAGTAGAGTACTAGGAGAGAGAGAGAGAGAGAGAAAGAGAGATAGAGAGAGTGAGGATGAGGAGGATGATTTTGTAATTTGGAACTACATCTCAGTACAACTAAAATGAGGCTGATTGGTTCCTCAGGAGATTTCAAATTTACAATCCAACATTACAATATATACAAAACAAGCAGTGATAATGCTAATATTTATATTATACTGTATGTTGTTATAATTATTCAATTTCAAAACCATCAACCAGAATCATACAAAAATAAAAACTGTACACAAACTGTTCAAAGAAAACACTTGTGGTATTTAGTGTGTTTATATTCAAAAAAGAATGGCAGCAAGTTAATTAATTGAATAATTTCTTATTAAGAAACGATTGCTACAGTATCGTGTTAAAATGGCAAATAGCATATTTCTTTGCTTTTAAGAGCACACAACAAGAACAAAAAGCCACACGACAAAGAAACCGTCTCTAAGGTATGACACGCATATGACAATGTCCCTTATCGACACAAGCAGTGACCTCTAGCGCTCGTGTAACAGCACAGTTGCCATTGAGACCCTCTGATTTTAAACAGCACCTCAAACTGATGGCTTCCTGGCACTTCTGTTCCTCATTTCAAAGTCAGATCTCATGTTTCTCATGCCAAATGATGTGGGACTCTTTGTGTCTTAGATTGCTTTGAAGACGTGCAAGCTTTGTCCACACTGAGACGTCCAGTCACGGTGAAGGTAAGACACCTCCCAACGCACACGTGCCTCTCGCCCATTTCTTTAAGTGCTTTCTCACAGTTTTTATCAACGGGTATGCTCGCACAAGACAAAACAGCTAGAACCCTGGGCCTCAAACATCCAATTGCACATCAACAGTTATTCTAATTCCATTGTCAGTCCACAAGTTTAAGAGATTTTTAGGCAACACTATTCAACTCAACACAGGCCATTTATGCAGATTTTACCTCAGCTACGTCACTGTACCAGAGAGATCAAACTCCAACCACATCTGCAAACACTTCCATATGCAATGTAAACAGACACTTATAGACAGTGAGGCATACAGACGTGACCTACAGTAAGTATACTGGGATAGAGTATCTTAGAAATCTACATAGTGGCAGGCAGGAACCCTGCTATTGACATTAAGGCAAAATAAGCATCGAACGGAACAATGGTGGTGAGTGGCTTCCCTATATATCCCTCATAACTTATTCAAATTGTCTCTATACTCAGTCAGCTCTCTCTCTCTTTCTCTATTTCTCTCTTTTGTTGTCTTTCGCTGACCATATGGAAAGCTCCTCTGCTTGATCTGGCTTCCAACCAGTCCGTTTGGCAAGACATGACTGAGAATGTTTGGGCAAGACCGAGCGTTACATACAGTAAGTGATGGGTGGGTTGTGGGTGAGAGGCGGGGTGCGAAACTGTGCTGCTCTTGACATTACTCTGTTGCTTCCGCATTATTTGGCAGGACTACAATATTGTAAGTAGAATTTAGGCGAAACATATGTTAAAAAGCATCACATGGCTTATCCTCAGAAAGTGACTATCATTTTTTATATGACACACACACACACACACAACAAAATTAAATTCTCCTTGATGGTAATGAGGAACACAAAAGCAGTAAAAGGAAGACTTACAACATTCAAAAAATGCCAATGTCGATGTTTGACAAACAAAAATCTGAGATCAGTTAATATTGTATTATTATTATTTTCTTCCTTTAAAGCAAGTGACAATCAAAAAATGAAGACAAAAGCTGACACTCCTGTCCCACGATGCATTGCTTCGTGACAGCTCCAGTTTGGGGAGCTGCTGGTTCAGAAAGGCACGCAGCCATCTTGCTCCGGTAGCACTCCTGGTAAAGGGTAGACAGGAAGGGAATGGCAGTCCAGTCTCTGAGACCGAGATCCCCCCTGACGACAACGGCGACAACAACAACAACATCCTGTCCTCGTCGCCTTGCGCGACCTGCTAGCTCGCTCACAGGAACCAGCGTCCTGACGGATTCTTTCCGACAGAAATGGAAAAATAAGTCCCTCAGGGTCGTTTATCATAGGTAGTTCTGAGGAGGACAGAGTTCTACTGTAAAATGTTCACAAACACAGACTTGATACTCACCATTTAGTTATTCCATATAGAGATGGCTTATTCCAGAAAGATACACCTTCAGTCTAAATCCCCATCACAGCACATCACACACACATACATATATGCGTGCATATATTCTTATGCATGTTGTGATATTTGATATTTATCTTACTAGGTGTCTGCCTGTGTGTGTGTGTGTGTGTGTGTGTGTGTGTGTGTGTGTGTGTGTGTGTGTGTGATGGATCCAGGGTGCTACACTATCTCCAATAGCCCTACAACAAATGGCTCCCTTAGTTCCTCTCTCTCCACTCTAAATCTCAAACCCATATTTGACAACACTCCCAGTTTTCCCCTTCAGTTCTACAGTGGCTGTGTTATTTACGCATCAATCTGTATTGTTTGTGTTCCCTTTTTCAAAAAATAACATTGAATGTCTTATTGAGTTGTTACGTAAGTCCTACTTGTCTCTGGCTCGGCCACACATTGCCAGCAGGTGCCTCAGGAATGGGGGGGGGGGTGGGGGGTACTGAACAAGAATATTCCCATAGGATGTCCGATATCCCACAATCCCCGGCGGCGGCGCGCTGGGGACTGGGCGGAACTCATGTGTCGTCGGCGGGCGAGGACGACTCTTCTGCCGCCTCGTCATCCTCGGGCGGCTCCACGGGGCTGCCCTCATCCTCCTCCACCACCACCGACTGGACCTGCAGCCGTCGCCGGCCAGGCTGGCCGACGCGCTCCCCCCGTGCACCCTCCTCTTCCTCCTCCTCTTCCTCACCCTCCTCCATCTTCTCCTCCTCCTCCACACCCTTTCTCCCTCCTTTCTCCTCTCCTTCCTCCTCCTCCTCTTCCTCCCTGTAGCAGCAGGCCTCTCTGCGGTCCACGTGGTTCTGGCTGGGCTCGTCTCCCTGCTCCGCCTCCTGCTCACCTGCCTCCATCCCACCTCCACCGCCGCCCTCGCTGGACTCCTCCAGCGTCAGCTCGAACTGGAACTTGTCCACGCAGGCGTCCAGCTGGTTATGCGGGTGGTCGGCCGGCGGTGACGGGCTCTGGGGGATGGTGCTCTGGTACCAGTCCCTGTTGTCCTCCAGTGTGTCCAACATGTCCTGGGCATCTGGGTGCACCAGGTCACCCCACGTCTCCCACAGGGGGTGGACGATGTAGTCGATGAAGCCCACCTGCAGAGATTAGATATGTTACAAATAACATTGGGAGTGTGTGTGTGTGTGTGTGTGTGTGTGTGTGTGTGAGAGAGAATGCGCATCTATGAGGACATCTAAGTGTTAATGTGTGTCTGTGTGAAAGTTTCTGTGATTCTGTGTGTGTGTGTGTATGTGTGTGTGTGTGTGTGTGTGTGAGTGTACCTGACTCTTCTCCACTGAGGCGGTGTGTTTGTCACACATTGGGCTGATCTCCATGCCCCTCTCTCGCTCCTTGTCCCCCTGCCTGAAGAACTCCTCCATGATGCGCTCTGTCCACTGGCGGTACACAGCCAGAGGCTTGGTGGGGTTACTCAGGTCAGCGCAGTGCACCATGTTCCTCAACACCTAAGAATGTACACACATTAAGACAAACAGACCACACACATACATACACACACGTTGACCTTGATATTCTGTATGAGAAATTACTCAGGTAATTTTGTAAACAACAGCTAACTTCAGTTACTTTTGTTGTCAAAAAATTACAAATGCTTGAAATGATCAAGGAAACATGTAATGTGAAAAGCAGCATGAAGTATAAAGAGTGTTTCCTTGTAGGGTATTTCCACAATATTTACTCTTCTTTTTTTCCTGTTTTAGCCCAGGTGTATTTGTTTATATATTTCAAATTTCAAAGCATTTCAAATGATTTCATTTGTTTATATTTCACATCAAAGGGTGCCTTAGATGCCTGTGCCTACCTGGATGCGATCAGTGTAGTGGTCCAGCAGCAGCACTCCAGAGCTTGTCACTTTCTTTGTCTCCACCATCGTCTTCAAGTCGGCCAACAAGCTCATGTGTTTGGACATGTCCGTCGCCAACACCTTCACAAAAAAAGATAACGTAACGTTACCTCAGACGACCGTTCCCTCACATTAGGCAGCTTATACTAGTAACAACAACTGTTGGTAAGCAAAGTCTTATGCTAGTGTTTAATACATGGGAGAAATGAGAGGGGTTCCTGTAGCTGAATCAGTAGAGCAAGGTGTGAACAACACCAAGGTCACAGGGTCAGTAACCAGGAAATCCACACATACTGATGGTGGACAATGTACAGTATAGCTCTTTTGGATATTGGACATATTTGGACATTGATTTGGACACTGTACTATCTGGAAGAAGGGTAAAAAATGCCCTTAATAATAGTAATATCTGGGTGTAATACAATGTTCGAGGGTGTTGAGGGTCTCACCATGTCAATGACAAGCTTGCGGAGGCTCTGCCGTTGCCTCTTGCTCAGACTCTGGAAGATGTCGCAGTTCTCCTCGTGTAGGAGCTTGAAGCCCACGGCCAGGTGATGGTTCTCCAGGACTGACTCATCGTTGTACATCAGCGCCAGCTCTGAGTCTGGAACAGAGCGGAACCAGGTCAGAAACGCAGAACTAATGTTAACATGTGTGGGTCTCAAGCGGTGATTGTTACTACTGCATGGCTACTATCATTAACACAGTTTTGATGGTAATCATCATCATGTGTTTTTGTTAAAGCAACACCAAAGAGTTTTTTGTACCTTAAAATAATGTTTCCAAAATTGTTTCCGTGGTTCATCAACTCGTAACAGGGTGAACGGCACTTCTGCATTCGCTTCGCGGCCCTCTATCGGCTATAACCGCACTATGTAAGTTTGCCAGATCGGGTAGCGGGCTTGTAGTTCGATGGAATGAGACATAAGAAACTACACATTTGACTTACATGATGTCGCAATACATAATACTTTCATAAAATCATGCAACATATTCTACCTTGTCTATGGACATCGTTATTTGCAAAGCCGTTGCTGGATAAACAAATAGCGTGCGTGCAACAGAAGAAAAGTTCTTTGGTGTTGCTTTAAACTGTTTAACCAGAGTACAAAGTACGAGTGTCAGCCTTAGTGGTATTAACGAGAAACTGGTTGTGTGTGTGCAGGTCTTTGTGTGGGTGTCTTGGGCGTGGAGGGGAAATGTGTGCAAGAACAATACTTACAATACTTACCTGGTTGTGTGTTGGTGTCTTGGGCCTGGGGGGGGGGGGGGATGTGTAAGAACGACACTTACTAGTATTAATGAGGAACTGGTTGGAGACTCCAGGATGGTCCACATCATGAATGGCAGCAGCGAACAACGCTGCCAGAATTTCAAGGTCAGTGAACACAGCCTAATGGAAGAGTCAACATTCAGTTGTTTTCATAGAGTGACGGGTATACAGTATCTCACAAAATTGAGTACACCCCTCACATTTTTGTAAATATTTTGTTATATCAGTTTAACAGGACAGGTTCCACTCAGAACAGGCCTCGCCATGGTCAACCAAAGTTGAGTGCACATGCTCAACCTCATATCCAGAGGTTGTCTTTGCCAAATAGGCGTATCAGTGCTGCTGGCATTGCTGCAGAGGTTGAAGGGGTGGGGGGTGGATCAGCCTGTGAACAAATCTTGAACAAATCCCGCTCCTTTAGCACAACCAACAAGAACAAGGTCAGTGGTCCGGTCCCACTTTGTACCTAATGCTTAAATGACAGATATGTTATATAGGAAGGTCAGGTAAAGGGCCATGTGCTATAATGGGCCAGACAAGGTTGGAGATATTGGAATTTTCATGCCAAATTTATCTGACTTCACTCAGAGGTAATTTATTTACTGATTTACAAACCAAGTTTGGGACATCTGACCTGTTACAGGTTTAGGTATTACCTAGATTTTCAGGACCCTGGTCAGCAACCTTACCAAATATCCTGCCCATACTCTGCCCATACCAGATAGTACAGAAGGAAGCCTCTTCTAAAGATGATGCACAAGAAAGCCCACAAACAGTTTGCTGAAGACAATCAGACTAAGGACATGGATTACTGGAACCATGTCCTGTGGTCTGATTAGACCAAAATAAACGTATATGGTGTCAAGCGTATGTGGCAGCAACCAGCTGAGGAGTACAAAGACAAGTGTGTCTTGCCTACAGTCAAGCATGGTGTTGGGAGTGTCATGGTCTGGGGCTGCATGACTGCTGCTGGCACTTGGGAGCTACAGTTCATTGAGGGAACCATGAATGCCAACATGTACTGTGACATACTGAAGCAGAGCATGATGCCCTCTCCTTGTAAACTGGGCCGCAGGGCAGTATACCAACATGATAACAACCCCAAACACACCTCCAAGACGACCACTGCCTTGCTAAAGAAGATGATGGACTGGCTAAATGTCTCCAGACCTAAAGCCTATTGTGCATCTGTGGGGCATCCTCAAACGGAAGGTGGAGGAACGCAAGGTCTCGAACATCCACCAGCTCCGTGATGTCATCATGGAGGAGTGGAAGAGGATTCCAGTGGCAACCTGTGAAGCTCTGGTGAACTCCTTGCCCAAGAGGGTTAAGGCAGTGCTGGAAAATAATGGGGGCCACACAAAATATTGACACTTTGGGCCCAATTTGGACATTTTCACTTAGGTGTGTACTCACTTTTGTTGCCATTATACATTAATGGCTGTGTGTCGAGTTATTTTGAGGGGACAGCAAATTTACATTGTTATACAAGCTGTACACTCACTACTTTACATTGTATCAAAGTGTCATTTCTTCAGTGTTGTCCCGTGAAATGATATAATAAAATATTTGCAGAAATGTGAGGGGTGTACTCACTTTTGTGAGATACTGTATATTCAATAATCAGTTGAAACCTGCATTGTGTTCATAAGATGCAGGACTGCTGTGTACACCCTGTGTGAGACTCCGTCTGACTAGTTTTGCATAGTCAGACATATAAAGACATAAAGATATGTACATCTGCAGAGAACCGTGGTGAAATGTGGCCTAAATACACTACTCACAAAAAGTTAGGGATATCTGGCTTTTGGATGAAATTTAATGTTTCAGTACAGAAAGTACTGAAACATTGAACTGTTTTACATGCGCATTCAACATTTTAGAGGTCGTCACATTAAGGAGCTGGGCTAGCATGTAGTAGCCTGAAAAGTTGTGGGTTCAATTCCCGACTTCCACCGTTGTGCCCTTGTGCAAGGCACTTAACCCCGAGTTGTTCTAGGGACAGTGGCCCTTGTAATATAAATGACATATGTAAGTCGCTTTGGATAGAAGCATCTGCTCAATGTAAATGTAAATGATTTACCTCTAAGGTCCATCCCTATCTGCCTGCTGTGTAGTTTTAGCCTCCTTGCCCTCTTTTGATTCCTCCATTCAGGAGTGGGTTGGATTGGTTTAGAAGGTTCAAATGTCATTAACACTGTAAACATTTACATTCATACACTACCCACAAAAAGTTAGGGATATTCGGCTTTCGGGTGAAATTTCAGGATGAGCCTAAAATCCACTATAACCTTTACAGGTGAACTTAACCACTACTACCACCAACCCAAATCCATGGGTATAGGCTTGTATGCATTTGTATTCTATATCTTTCAAGGTCACTATTTCAGTGGGATGCCTCCAGATTCTAAGCAATCATCACAAACATCCAAACATGTGGACTTGCTGAGAGAGATCCTGGGAGGCGAGACTCACGTCCAGGGCAGGGGTGGAGAGCAGCACATGTGTGGACTGCGTGACATCGGCGGCATGCAGGCTGTTGTGGTAGGCCACGTTGGCATGGTAGTGGTCCTCCAGGGTCATCACGTAGGTCACAAACGTGTCCATGGGGATCCGAAACGTCTTGAACAAATCCCGCTCCTTTAGCACAACCAACAAGAACAAGGTCAGTGGTCCGGTCCTACTTTGTACCTATTGCTTAAATGACAGATATGCACATGTTATATAGGAAGGTCAGGTAAAGGGCCATCTGCTATAATGGGCCAGACAAGGTTGGAGATATTGGAATTTTCATGCCAAAAAGTGGCCCAATTTATCTGACTTCACTCATTACTCAACATGAGAGGTCAATTATTTACTGATTTACAAACCAAGTTTGGGACATCTGACCTGTTACAGGTTTAGGTATTACCTAGATTTTCAGGACCCTGGTCAGCAACCTTACCAAATATCCTGCCCATACTCTATATAAATCATAAAGGAAGGCATGCTCACGAAAATATGTGTACTGTAATAAGTCCTGTGAACACTGGAAGGTGCCAACTAAACATGACAAAGTCTCACACAAATAATGCATATGTTTGGTTATTGGAAGGATGAAAAAGGGCATTCTATGGTGAAATGAAAACGACTATGACATACTGCTGCCTCTGCTGCCTCCTTCACTTTGTGTTGCATAGACAATCAGACCAGATGTGTGTTCCGATAGGCATGACACTAAACGTGAACCATGAAAGTGCATTAGGTTAGAGATGGGCGCCTGGTACACACCTGGAAAATGGCGTACAGGATGCAGCTGAGTGGTCTGTTGTTGGAGTACTCCGCCACATGGAAGATATTAAGGCCCCACTTGTTCAAGTCATCCAGCTCCTGTGTAGCACAGCACACATGCATTATTCAAACTGCAAAACATGCTCTTGGCTACTGTACTTTCACCCATGCCAGCTCAGCTTGTATGCATTTACGCATGCACACATTTAATTGTGATCTGTGTAGGTACATGGACGTGTGTGTGTGTGGTGTGTTTTATAAAAAGCTTTTGTGTTTTCTTGTACAGGTACATATCTGTGTGTGCAGGGGTGTGTGAGTGTGCAGGTAAGTGTGTGTGTGTGTGTGTGTGTGTGTATGTGTGTGTGGGTGTGTGTGTGTGTGTTTTATCAAAAGCTTTTGTGTTTTCTTGTACAGGCACATATCTGTGTGTGCAGGGGTGTGTGAGTGTGCAGGTAAGTGCCTGTGTGTGTGTGTGTGTGTGTGTGTGTGTGTGTGTGTGTGTGTGTGTGTGTGTGTGTGTGTGTGTGTGTGTGTGTGTGTGTGTGTGTGTGTGTGTGTGTGTACCCTGGCCAGTGACTCCTCGTGCTCAGTCTTGACTCCGAAGCGGGGCATGGTGGCGTCGGTCAGGCTGGAGCTGGTCAGGCTGGTGCTGTGTGTGAGCTTCTTCACACCACTGATGCGGCACATGGGCTTCTCCCGCTCCGACAAGGTGGGCGATGGGATCTCCACATCATTCTGTTTGTCTGTGGGGTCACACACACACACACACACACACACACACACACACGCAGATGCACAAACCAACACATACGTACACACAGAGGCACAGAAAAACACACACAAATGCACACAAACAGACACACACACACACACAGGCACAGGAGCCAAGGTCAACAGAGACATGAGGAGACAGCTGTGGCTATGTGACGGTGTCTGAGTGACCGCTGATGTCCTGCCGTGCAGATGGAGGTCAGGGGAGTGGACTCACCCAGGAAAGTGGTGGAGATGTACTCAGACACCTGGTTCCCAGAGCGACTCATCTCCGACAGGTGGGAGAGCTCCCTGTTTAACATCCTCTTAAACTGGGCAGGAGACACACAAGAGAGAGACACACAGACAGACAGACACAGAGACATGTGCATCGTGTTACTATGGATGGTCTTCAGGCTTTTGTATCTTTTGTGTTGAATGACATCATAAAATGTCCCTTACATACTCTGTAGACATTGTATAGCTTGAACTAATCATGAGGTTTATTTCACTGGTTGTGTAGTATTTTGTTATATTGCTGTGAAGCCGTGCATGTGGCTGCAGATAAATCATTACAATGCAAGACAGAAACGGAAGAATAATTTGAAAGAAATTATCATCCCTGTCTGCTAATAGATATTCAGATTTCCCTCCACACACACACACACACACACACACACACACACACACACACACACACACACACACACACACACACACACACACACACACACACACACACACACACACACACACACACACACACACACACAATTTCAATGAACTGTGGTACCTACATCAAAACACAAGCATCAACACACACACACTCTTCCAAAAACACATGCAGACACAGGCAGTATACACTCAGAGCATTCTGGCCAATTCATCTGTCCTACTGACTGATCCTTCACACATTATCATCTCCATGGTAACAGTGAGGTTTCCCTAGCAACTGCCTCCTCCCAGTCCTCCCTGCAGCATGACGGGAGAGAGGTGACTGGCTGGGTGACACTCAGCCCGGAGTAAGCAGGTGTCTGCCATCGACCTTTCCCAAGGTCAACCCTCTCTCAGTCCATCCATCCATCCTTCTTTCCCTTGTCTCTGTCCCTTCTCTCTCTCTCTCTCTCTCTCTCTCTCTCTCTCTCTCTCTCTCTCTCGTCATTTCATCTGTAATCCATCTCTGTCTTGTGTCCGTCCTCCCTTCTCGTCTTTCTTTCTCTCCTTGTTTCTGTCTCTGTCTCTCTCTCTTTCTCTCTCACCCTCTCCACATCCTTTTTTTACCCCCCCCCCTCCCCCTATAATTCCTTGGCCTCCTAAATAATCTGTCATTTCCCCCCTTCGTTGTTCTCTCCTCCTCTCGGAAGCACGACCATGCATACAGTAAGTTGCACAATCAAGCATGAAGCCACGATTTGTTGGCAGAACTGGTGACAAAGTCAGGGCCATCAGGACATTCATATTTCATCTGCACGCCCCTAAATATAGAGGACAGCATGGCGGTTGCCTGGAAACATGGCGTCCAAGTAAACACGGAGCAGGACCATGCCAATTGTTGGTCCACAACTAATGTGAGCAACAGTCAGACGGTAGTGGCAATACGGTGACTCACACAATCTGTCTAACAGAGAGAGACAGCATGTGAAGATGGAGCAGAAACACGGAGGAGTCCAAAGCCATCTTCAAAACTCACTACACTCACTGAGCACTGACTGACTTTTGGAATGGAGTGGAATTGTGTTATATGGAATTATTTGACTTTTATCAATAAAATAAATCTACCAAACAACAAATAGAGAAATAACTGTTTGACTATATAATCTGAACAAGTAACCCAAGAACAGCACCAGGTTCAAAGACTCTAGACTAGGCTAGACACAGATACAGTATGTTTATGACACAGTTAAGACTGCAATCAGTGTTTCCCATACATTAACTTATTTGTGGCAGCCCACCACAATATCAACATTGACCACCACACAATGATTTTCCAGGTTGTACTAAATTGTGCTTAAATTTGGTTAGCATCATAACCACGCTGTGCTAATTTGTTAAAAACTGTTGTATTCAAGTTAATTCTGCAAACCAACCACCACAAATGGAATTCAATTCTGTGGGAAACACTGTGCAATGGTCACCATGGTCAAATGCAGCCAACTCCTGTGCCACATTATCAGATATATCACCTATCACCTATCACCTACATGCATCTGTGCAACATCTGTCTGAATAAATCATACATCCACAAAATGCACTTCTGCACACATCTGCTGATGTAGCTGTATGATATGACAAAGCCATTCATGGCTGTGTCATAATTGCGAACTCTCTGACAATGGCAAGTCACAAACACTGACACTGGTCATATCACACTCTCTTTTACAAATGCACAAAAAAGGCCCGTGTCCACTGTCAGGCTGCAGCTACTGTATAGAGTGTGACCTGCTTCTCATTGGGATTGCCATGTCTCTGTACAAGACTTGTATCCTCAGCCCAACTTCATGTTATGCCCAACATAGTGTGTTTTCAGCTGGAGGTTGCTTCAACTTCGCTGTGACAAGGACCATTATATTCCTGTTATAGACATTCCTGCCCGCTGCCATAACTATTTACAATAATTGTGCCGTAAGAGGAGAATCTTATGCTGAGAGACAATGCACAGTTTACAACCACTTTCTCAGAGACTCTATCTATCTAAAATGTATCTGTGGTGATGCTCTAATATGGTGGGTGAAGTCAGCTGAACATCAGTGACGTGGTGAATGTTGGCCTTGGTAGAGTACAGTTGTGCATGGTACCAGTGACGTGGTAAATGTTGTCCTTGGTAGAGTACAGGTGTGCATGGTACAAAACACGACATCCTCTATAATGTTAGGCCCTCTAGGAACTGATGGTTATTCTCTAGCATATGATTAGAGAATAACAACACAAGCAGGCTCATAAATAAATGTTTAAGGAGTTGTCTGGTGGTTGTCTGCACATTTCCCTGTCTGCTCTAGACAAGATACATATGAGATAAAAATGGCTCATGTCGGAGGGAGCTGCTCTGCTCTGTATTATCTGCAGAACAGTGGCCTGCTGCTCTCTCTCTCCCTTTTCCTCTCTTTCCCTCATTCTCTCTCTCATTCCCCCTCCTACTCTGTATCTTTTGTTTTTTCTCTCCCTGTCAGTTTCTCTTTCTGCCTTTACCTCCTCTCTGTCTCTTTTTCTCTCTTCCCACCTTGTCTCTCACCTTCATTATTGTTCTCCCCCTCTCCCTCCTTCCCTCCCTCTTTATTCTCTTTCTTTTTCTCGCCATGTCTCTCTCCTTCATTCTTCCTCCTCACTCTCTGCTCCTCTCCTCTGCAATTCTCTCTCTCTCCCTTTCTCTCTCTTTCTCCCTATCTCTCTCTCTCTCTCTCTTTCTCACTCTACCTCTCTGCCTCTACCTCAATCTCTCCCTCTCTCTGTCTCTCTCTCTCTCCCTTTCTCTCTATTTCTCTCCTATCTCTTTCTCGCTCTACCTCTCTCCCTCTGCCTCTATCTCTGTCTCTCTCTCTCTCTCTTTCTCTCTCTGTCTGTCTCTCTCTCCTGCCCTAGATCAGAGACAGCACCAGGGCTTGTCCTTCACTGCGTCTGGGCAGGGCCAGCTGGAGCCTGTATCCGGGCCAGCCTGGGCCAGGGGGGACGGAGGGAGCAGGTGTGGAGGAGACACACACACACACACACACACAGACAGACAGAGACTGACAACAGCCCACCACCAGGAGAGACTGAACACTCTGCAACTAGCTCCTGTCTCCTTTCCTCTCTCTTTCACACACACACACACACACACACACACTATATGTGCAAATCCATCCTGCTGTTGTTTTAGTTTCTTTCCCTTTTTTGTCTTGTTTACCTGTTTTACCTTATTTCCTCTTTAGAAAACTAATGTAAAAATGTCCCTTCTTTATCTCTTCCCATCCCCTTCTCTATACACCTCTCCCTAGAACTCCCTCTTTCCACCTTCCCCTGCTCTCTTCCTCTCTATCCTTCTTTCTTTTTCTTTCTCTCTCTTTCCCTCTTTCTTTCTCTTTCCATCTCTCCCTGTTGTCCTCCCTCCTTCCTCCTCTCTCGAGTTGGCTACCGCTCCGCTCAAAGGCCACCTGTCACTGTGGACTTCAGCAGCTGGCCAGGCTGTCAACAGGGGGAGAGCCGCAGGAGCCACTGAGCCAGCTCTGTCCAGACAGCCCCCCAGCCGCCATGCTGATCTCCCAACCCCACCATACGACAACACCTTTACACAGCCGTGTAGAATCAACCAGCCGCCAGTCGTCCGTCGCTCAGGAAACAGATCAAGTGCAAAAAAAGCATCAGGTTTTCAAACAGGCATCTCCCTGGGCAGCATGATGGAGTCCCTGCCTAGCTAACCTGCGGCATCTCGTTTGCTTTAATTAAGTTTATGTTAGCAGGTCTGGCTCGAACACACAGAGACCTTCATGGTCTTCATATTCATACTGGCAAGGAGGCACGTAAACAGTCCCAGACATATGCATCTGACTGGAGACGCATAATTGTAAACAATCAGACATTGATTTCTATGACAGATTGACCTGTCAGTATGCGGCTTCAGAAACAAGCAGCTAACAGCCAAACGTGCACATAAACAACCACACACACTCAATCTGCACAATCTTCAGAAAACGGCATCAAACTGGACACAGATACACTCAGCACCTCCGGAAAGCACCTGCCGCAGGTAATGCGCCTGCCGCATGGGCACATTCACATCCACATTCACATCCACCTTCACATGTATTCATTTAGCAGATACTTTCATCCAAAGCTCCTTACTTTGCACATATACATTTTCATCCGCAGCCTACGCATGCGCACTGGGAGTTGACCCCATGATTGACCCCTGCTGTTTACAACCCCACTCGCTCGGCAAGTTGCTTTACCAGTGGAGCAAACAGGAGCCTGCCAGCCCTACCTGGTCCCACCATCCGATGAGCCAAGGTTTGGAGCAGGTCTCGCAGAACAGGTCCACGAAGGGGGAGCGGCGCTCGGCGCCCGAGCCTCCCCCGTCCAGCATATCATCGGTGGCCGCCTCCAGCTCCAGCTTGGCGGCCGCCCTGCTCTGCAGGGAGCTGAGGCTGACGGAGGGGGGCAGCGCACCGCACCAGCCCGAGGTGGGCGAGGGGCAGGGCGAGGACGAGAGCGAGGGCTCCACGGCCTCCACCACCCCCATGCTGCTGAGCGAGGAGGACGCGGAGACGGGCTGGCAGAGGCCCGACGGCCGGCGGTTGCGGTGGTGGTAGTGGTGGTGGTGGTGCAGCGGGCACGGCGATGCTGCACGGGCGCTCCAGCGGCACGCGGGGGTACTCAGGGTCTGGGTGGAAAGGCCGCAGCCCGGCAAGCCAGGGCACTCCAGAGCGACGGGTGCCAGCAGCCGCCCTGCCTCGGCGAAAGGGGGTTGGGGGACCGCGGGTGGACCGACCAATAGATGGACAGACAGGCGGACGTCGGGGGGGGGTTAGGGGGGTGGGGGACTCACAGAGAGCCCCCCCGAAGGGCGACGGCCCCCGGACCGGACCGTCCGGCGGACATCAGAGCGGGCCGGCGGCCATCCACGAACGAGGGTCACCACCCCCTCCGGTCCCGCGCCAAGCTGACCAGGAGCCCCCCCTGGAAGCGGAGGCCGTGGGGACTACATCTCACCCCGCTGCCGAACGCGGCTGACCCAGATCGGGAAGGACGAGGGGGGGAGGAGGGCGACAGAGCCAAGATGGAGACAAACAAGCAAAAAAAATAAAACACAGAGAGAGAGAGAGAGCGAGGGAGGAAGAGAGACAGCGAGAGAGAGAGAGAGAGAGAGAGAGACTGACAGAGACAGGGGGAGATTCTGAAGGACACCACTTCAGCCAGTGGCCAGGAAGAAGGAAAAAAGGAAACAGCAGAGGAAAAGATGGAGGTGTGAGGTGCAGAGAGTGAGTGACAGACAGACGACGGAAGGAGGGAGCACAGGGAGAGAGGACAGACGGGAAGAGAGAGGGAGAGAAGGACAGATGGATGAAAGATAGAAAGGAGCTGGAAAGAGAGGAGAGGTTGCTAAGACACGGGGTGCAATGGAGGGATGGGGAGAGAGAGAAGAGAAAGGGGTAAACACAGAGGACAACGGACGGATGGATGGATAGAGCAGGACAGATGGACAGCAAGCAACAGACAGAGAGGAAGAGAGAGAGAAACAGATAGAAAGAGAAACAGGCAGTGACAGTGCAACAGACTCACAGATAAGAAGGAAAAGAAAGCCCCCCCCCGTCTTGTAGATGGTCAGATTACAGAACCACGGTACATATGGCAGTGGTCACAGGGGGGGGGGAGAAAAAACAAGGCTCTCTCCCTCTCTCTCTCCCTCCTCTCCTCGTCCCTGCACTCGCTCCCCTCGGCGCCCCTCCCCCCACAGCGCAGTTCCAGGAGCCGGGGCCCAAACTGCCCAAGAGCTCAGCCCGATTCCCAGCTGCCTGGTCCGGCCACGCGATCCAGGTCCCGGAGCCCCCGTCGGTCCAGGTCCAAGTCCAGTTGCTGCGTTCCTTTACGTCTTCTCTCCCGTACTCCCAGCTCAGTTCTCTCTCTCAGTACTCTCTCTCTCTCTCTCTCTCTCTCTCCGGTGTGAGCGGTGCAGGATGCTGGGGGGATGCAGAGTCACTGCTAGCTCTTGAGCCGCTGCTCTGCTCTGCTCTGCTCCGGCTGCCTCTGTGCTCCGTCTCCCTGGGTGCTGAGGACAGCTTGCGCAAGCTAATCAGGCACTGTGGCAGCATGCGCGTGCCTGGATGCTGTGTGTGTCTCTCTCTCCGTGTGTGTGTGTGTGTGTGTGTGTGTGTGTGTAAGTGCACACGCCTGCGCACTGAGCATGTGCGCATGTGCTTCAAATACCATGCAAGTGTGCACCAAAAGAGTGTGTGTGTGTATGTGTGTATGTGTGTGTAGCCGCAAGATGGAGCCTGACATCTGACGTGTGTAACATGTCTGTTGCTGCTTGACTAATTTTGTTTGTGTGTACAGTATGTCTGAAAGTGTGTGTGTGTGTGTGTGTGTGTGTGTGTGTGTGTGTGTGTGTGTGTGTGTATTTGCAGCCTGTCATATAGCACACATATTATCTTTCTCATCTCGCTCTTTCCATGTAACCACAAAACAGTCCGTCTGTTTATTCTTGTTCCTCTCCAAATTCACTCACTTGTGCATGTCACACACACACACACACACACACACACACACATGCACCAAATCATTGTTAACTGTACATGTGCGCACATATAACACAAACAACTAATGATGTCATAATAGTAAGAATTTACACCAAAATGTGATGCATTCACCCTCAGCAAAACAACAAAATTAAACAAATGACGCTGTCGCTTTAAGGGACCAATCTATTGAAAAGAGTATTGTTTTTTCATTGGACGTTGCCTCAACCACATGCCTTGTGGTCAGACGGGGCAGCCAATGGCAGTGGAGGAAGGGCAGACCTCGCTGCAGTTAGATAGCAACCAAGGTTACAGCAGAGACATCAGCCAACAGCCCTCCTTCCCATGTTGCCTTCTTGTCCTCCCCACCCACCCACAGACCATCTCTCTCTCTCTCTCTCTCTCTCTCTCTCTCTCTCTCTCTCTCTCTCTCTCTCTCTCTCTCTCTCTCTCTCTTTCTCTTTCTCTCTCTCTGTATCTTTCTCTGCCTTCCAAAACTGGAGCAATACCTCTGCCTAAGGAACAAATGGCCACAAAAAAAGCTGACTACATCCACTGACTCAAAATGAATTCCAGATATGCTTCTGATCTGACATGCAATATTTATCCACAATGAAAAAAACAGTATCCCTACAGAGTACCCATCACACACATACATCGATTGCGTAATAAAACACAGACCCGTCTTGGTCTGATGCTCTGAAGTAGTTAAGAGATGAATTCAACTATTATCCACAAATCCTCCTTGTATAAAATCATAACACCCAACCACATGTTAAAGATGCTTGCAAGGCACCATAATAACAAAGGTGGCAGTATATCCTTCCTCACAGGAAAAACAAACACTGGCAGAGGCCATAGTGGATGGAGGCAGAGTAGAGGGATCTTGCTGTTGGGGGTTAGGAGAGCACCATGTGATAAGGACATGGTGGACGGTCAGTGTGGGTGTAGCTGAGTTAGTGAAGGGTGGAGGAGGCACCTTGTTGGAGGCCATCTCGCTGACGGAGCGGTGCGTCTGAATGGTCTCCAGCTGGTCCAGACACCAGTCCAGCTCCTCCAGGGTCTCTCGGGCCATCTGCTGGTACGTCTCATCTGCACAGAGGAGCAGAGAGCACACAAGACACGCCAGGGTCAGTCATCGCATCTCACGTTGTTATCACATTTTAGATGCCAAGCTGGCAACCCCCAATGTAACATTAAACTGGGGTGCATACTTTATATACTATAACTAATCACTAACACAACATTGCCAAAGCCCCTGAGCATATTACTTGTTGATGCTCATGTTGTGATTACAAACATAGAATAACATTACATTATAGATGCTCATGTGGCCACCACCAACATAACATGACATAATGTGCTTCTCCTTGTGTCACATGGTCTCTCTGCGTGTGACTTGTAACCAGGGAAGAGGATTTCTCTGATGATGGCTCTTGGAATCATGAATAATGCAATAGCTCCACTTTGCATAAAGAACATCATACATCTCGTCCTAAATAATAGATAATAGATGCTGTTTGTGTTTTAACGAGTGAAAGCAATCAGAAATTCTAAGCAGAGTAAGCACAGTAACGTGTGAGGTCAAGTTCCCTTTTCTTGAATACTCTATACTTTTCTTTTCTTTAATTCACTTTTCTTGAATACTCTATATGGTTGGCCTAAACATGTCAAAATCCTTCAATCACTACCCATTACTCACATTATAACTTGAATACTCTATATGATCGGCATAAACATGTCAAAATCCTTCACTCACTCACTACCCATTACTCATACCACGTTCTATTATAACTTGTCATGACAGTGAGTGCTTGGTTGTATTGGCACAGTACAATGTTGCCATAATGCCATAATAATGGCATATTTTTTTGACGCTATGGCTGTTGTAATGAGTATGGTATGTTATGTGTCATGTCAATAATGGCAACAACACGCTGCTATATCATTGAACACCCTAATTAATTCCTATTAACCCTCTTAATTCAAAACTGGATACGATAACTGACTGTCATAACATATGGAAGTCTATAGTAAAGTGTTACCAATTTGTTTGTCATAATCGCCAACCATAGACAAAGAGTGAAGTCTATGACTCTGTAGTGTCTCTTTCATCCTACGGAGGATGCTTAAAAACACATTCCAAACAGAAAGTAACTAGCAGGCCTCGGAGGCCCAAGTCGGTGGTCAGCTGGCTTTTTGATCATTCTATTCTGCTCCGCTGCGCGTCGGGGTCCGGTTCGCCCTGTTGGGACTTATTTTCCCAATAATGACCGGCGTTCTATACATTATCCCTTACGTATTCTATATTCTATTCTATTCTGTTCTTAGGTGGTCAGCAAGCTGAGGGTGGCTGTTTTGTTGCACTTTTTTCCATGCATAAATTATTCACTGATAGAACCATATTAATTTATTCTGTTATAAAATCTAGTGACAGGGTACATGAAAACAATTGTAGCAGATAATGAGCAAAAAGCCAGCACCACCAACCGTCGTTGACATCAGCGGACTGCACTACAACAGGAAGGCATCCTAATGCTATCTGAGATGCTGGCGTCATCTCACATGACTAAGAATGAGTGACATATTAAGGCCTATAACAAATATTTTCTAATAATGCTCTGTCTTTACACTTGTCTAATCATGCTCTGTCATTAATACTTCTGCCTTTAGTATGGCCATTTACTGAAATTGATCTGCAATAGGCTATGTCAGTCGACCACACTTTCTGACACACATAGCCATAGGCTCATTCCATAGGCTCTTGCTATTTTGCAATTATAACTTTAAAAGGGTTGATTGGGGTGTTGTTTTGGCTTAATCTATGTCCCATAACCCAGCAGGGAAATGCTCAGAGAGCACTGGTGCCATGGGTTCAGAGGCCAGGGTGCACAGATTCATGAGGAATCTCTGAGGCCTATCCTGTACAGTAAGTCACTTTGGAGATGATGAATCTCTGAGGCCTATCCTGTACAGTAAGTCACTTTGGAGATGAGGAATCTCCATCTGTATTCTGCACAGTAAGTCACGTGGAGAAAAGTGTACTGTTTGACAATACAATGCAAAATGCAGAATGAGCAGTGAAGAGTCCGAGAGAGGATGACCTGGGATATCTCATTACTCATGGAATGCCTCTCGTCCAATCAGATAATAGCAAATCATTATACTAGACTAAACTGTTGTAAAATACTATTGTGTCACATACTCAGTATCTCCGACTCAACTGGTTAAGTGGGTAGGGTATTTGTCCTTTCTACCAACCAGAAATAGCTATAATCTTGTGTTTACAGCTCGCTTGTTGTATGCCAACTACTTTTGGAGTATGGCTATGGCTCCAGCCTCTAAATAGGCCTTCTACATGCAGTAGAATCCAAGGAATTTCAGAATGCATAGAATGAATCTAAAAAATTTAGAAAATAGGTTTGTCCTCCTGACCACAAATAAGACATTCAATAAATCTTACAGGATTAAAATGCTCATAGACCTATAATAATTAAGGGCCTACAGTAGTCATATGCAATCCTGCACTAGCCTTACTGTCAGTGATTCACTACACCAATAAGTGAACCACATGACGATGCCCTTCAACTGTAAAAAAAAGAGGTGTTAATATGCTGGCAAAGTGAGGCTGCATTCAGAACTGAAAGAGGATGTGTGAGACATTGTGTGGGAGAGTGCTAGTGTGGGATAACGTTCAAAAGTGACGAAGTAACAGCACACTAAACATACCAGAGAGCGTTGCCTTGGGAACAGTGGGTTGGCTTGTCACTGGTGACCTCCTGTGGATGAAAGAGGAAGTGCATGAAACGGAAGTGTGTGAGAGCGCCCTCTTCTGGCTCAAAATGCCAACAACTCCACTCAGTGAAAGGAGAGATTGTTTATTCCTCAGATAATAATTACATTGCACTGGTAGTGAGTGTGTGTGTGTGTGGGGGGGGGGGATTGTGGGTGGGGGAGGGGTCTGCAATTTACGAATGAAAATTCAAGAGCTGCTTGTCATAGAAATGTTTCCTCAAGTGCTCATTAAGACAACATGGAAATGAAATTTTGCTGTCACACAATAAACACGAACGCCATTAGCCATGCACGACCCCCCAGACACACAGACAACCAACCCTCCCCTCGTTCTGAGGAACCACTCAGTGTGCCACGTTTGACTCCGGCTGGACACGAACTCACCCAGGAGAGGTGTCACAGCCGGACGGGTTTCTGACAGGCTCCACGCTTGACGGGTCAGCATAACACACGCCGACGCATAGGGGCCTCTTCCTCAGAACGAGGGCTTGGTCAGACATGTACAGGCACTTCCCACATTTAGAGAGAGAGAGAGAGAGAGAGTGCAGAATGGGGGGTGTTGTGTGTTTTCACAGCCTGAGTGTACTCTCAGGGTGCCACAGAGGAGTGCAGAGGGAAGCACACTGATAGCAGCAGTAGTTCAGAACACAGACAGTAAGGTGCTGCAGGAAGGGAAGATGCGTAGCCTATTCGAAAGGGAAACTGACCCAAGAACAGACTCTGCCCTCATCAAGCTAATCCAGGCCAGATCAAATAGATGGATAGAGAGAGAGAGAGATAGAGAGAGAGAGAATAGATGAGAGACGATAGATAGATAAGGTAGGGTATTTTATTAAGGCTCAAAGGCAAAAAAGACATAAACTGGAGCTATTGGAATAAGCTCCCTCTTGCACAACATCATTTGGTATTGTCCAGGGGCCAAATCTGTCCCAAAATCAGCTACTTCTCAGAATAACATATCAGGGAAGATATCAGGCATGTTGCTAGAGTGAGGGCAGGCCAGGCATGTGTAGGCAATGGCTCAGAGCGAGAGAGAGTAAAGCGAGAGTGTGCGAGCAAGCTGTCTCAATACTGTCTCAGGACAAAGAATGAAAATGCATTCCATACGCGGTTATTGTAGAGAGGAATCTGGGGAGGATGGGCAGCCATGCAATCCCTCCCAGAGAGAAGCTGACCCTGAGACAGAGCCGGCGCGAATCTGGTGCAGGACTGGCACGGATCTGACGCTGAAGTGGAACAGTCTGGCACAGATCCTGACATTGGCACCAGATCAAGACCGGATCCGTAGCAGAGTCGGATACTCCAGGGGGGAGACATGAGGCGACCATCACACAGCACAGATGACACACTTATTCATGGTAACAGAAAAGACATACACAGCCAGCCACATACACACACATAAACACACACACACACACACACACACACACACACACACACACACACACACAAAAGGTGGCGCCGTCAGCACCATTGGTGGTGAGTTGCGGTGGGGAGAGAGGGAGACAGGGGTGAGGGACATGTTGGCTGCTGGCATACTGACTTGTTAGTAGTAGGTGAGGTGGTGACATTGGCGAGAATGGTGAAGTTGCTTCTTACAGTTCGGAGGCTGGCCAACACCTGGAAAATGAGAAACATGAACAAAGGTGGGCATGCTGTGCCCAAAGGGCCATAACACACATAGACACACACACACAGATGATACACACACACACACACACACGCTCACTCACTCACACACACACACACATACACACCTGTTGAGGAGAGAAAGGACTGTGTGGCTTACCTGAGCAAAAGGAGTAACTATGAGGTCCTCAGCATGGCTGGTGTGGGGGGTGAGAATTGAAGTGGGTCAGAGACAGTGAGTGAAAAGGGTAAAAAAGAGAGTGAGATAAAGAAGGAGAGAGATAGAGGGAAGAAAGGACACAGATGGAAGAGAGAGAGACCATTAGTGTCAAGCACCATTGCATCATGGGCATCTCATGAGAGTGCAACCCTCCTGACCAACAAGTTTACTACTGCCTCAGCAGTCTCCGTCCAACAAATTAGGAAAGCAGTGATGTAAGACACACACGGCCCGAGCACTTCTCCAGCGCCAGCATCTCCCACAGGTCATTATGTCTTCAGTTCAAACACTTCAGCACGATGGTGGTGGGCGCTAACGCTAACGCTAGCACTACTGCTACTGCCTGCTATACTGCTGGCCTGGGACAAGCCTTGGCAGCTGTTTGATGGGAGCTGCGTGGACAAAGGAAGACAGCCCACAGATGGCCTGGCCAGTGCTCACCACTCGCTGTTGATGGAGGAGTTGCGGGACATGGTCTTGGGCGACATGTCGTAGTCCGAGTCGGAGCGGTACAGGAAGGACTCCCGCCGCTGGCTCTGCGGGAAGGACGGGTGGAGCACCAGGCCTGGACTCGCCTGCGAATCCATGGGACTGCGGCCAGGAGATGGCCCATTCTCCCCATCGAAACTGGAGAGGGAGAGAGAGAGAGAGAACGAGGGATAAATGAGGGGATGGAGGGAGGGAGAGAGAGAGAAATAACAAAGGAAGGAATGAGAGATTGAGAGGGAGGAGAAAAGAAAGACAGAGGAAGAGAAGAGATAGATTTGGTGAAAGAAAAGAGGAAAGGGATAGGGGAAGAGCGGGGGATAGAGAGCGACAATGAGGAGGGAAAGATAAAAAGAGGAAGAGTTCAGAAAAATACAGTGGGGGACATAATGAGAAAAGAGAGATGAAGAGAGCATTGTTATCAGAATGCTCAGGGGACACTGCTAGACCAATACATTAGGACTCCCTGGCCGACAGAACATGAGCCCAAATCATCACCGGAGACGAGGCTGCCTCTACCCGTAACGCGCCAGGATATACAGGAATCTCCACCTTGCAGCTTGACCGCTGAGGCGAGCTGAAAGCAATGCAATGCGATATCTGCCTCAGGACAAGCACGGACAAAAACAAATTGATTTGATTCCTCATTATGTTGTGCTTGTTGCAGCGAAAATCATCTCAGGCAAACATTATTTTGACAGTTTCAGGGGGGAAGGCTCACCTAGTCACTTTCATTTTTGAATGGAATCCCCTCCTCGGCGGGTGTTATGGAAAATTGTGACGCCGAAGTACAGCAATTAACTCCATTTGGAGCAATTTGGTGAAATGAGCCCTTTCCGCACCGACATGAATATATTTAAGTCTGGGCTGTCCATGTTACTATGAAAAAGGCTGTTTTTACCAAAGTTATACAGATACAAGAGCTATCAGTGTGAAATGTGTGCATGATAGCTTGTGAATATGTAGGCTACTACTCTCTGTTTCTGCAACATTAAGTTGAGGTCAAAGTTTAATCTCATCATTTTGGGTTTAATTACTGGCTTACCCTGGCACAACATCATGATATAAATCAATTATAATAAGCTTAATTATTACATTTTCTAGCAATCTCAAGAACACAAAGTGAATCTCCACAAGGTCATGAAGTCAACCAGGCCTGACGGCTTAGCTGCAACACGTCACTGTGACGAGGTCACAGTGACACCTTGGGAAGCACATTAGTAAACTGGTGCCCTGAGGTTTCCTGTTGCGGCCTGTACGTTTTAGCGCATTCTCACCCCGTTAGAGCCCTTATCAGCGGCAAAAACCTACACAGGCACCTCTTTATCAGCCTGCAACACACGGAGCAATCCTGATAGTTTCATGATTCGTTTCACGATTAAACATGGTACTTAAAACATTTTTAAGTGCCATGTTTAATGAAATAAAACATATGTACAGAGACTCTACTTTAACACACCAACATGTGGAACCTCCTAGGGACACCGCTGGTCTGCAGCATAGCCTATACATAGCACCTTTCACATTTATTGGAAGCCCTGGTAAAGTTGAGTGAAAAGAGGTATACAATTTTGGTGATTTATCTGAGTCCAACAATAAATACAACAATAAAAAAAATCCAAATTTATTGTGAGAAAAAATGATGCACCCTAAAGCGAAAAAAAAGAGGGTGCCAATGGGTGTGGAGGGCGCTGTACCTGAAACCCCGGTGGAGCGAGCGTCTGCGCTCCTGAATGCTGCGGTTGAGCCTCATGCGTCTGAAGAGGGCATTCCCACAGCTGCTGCGACCTGGTTCAGAGATCGGCGGGGAGCTGACCGGTGAGGACGGGGCAAATTCCCCGGACACGAGGTCGTCAGCCTCACTCTCCTCCACTCCAATCTGCCACATCAGTTTCTTCTGTGCCATCACAGCGCAGACAGGCTGTGCGTGTGTGTGAGAGAGAGAGAGAGTCTGTCTGGGGTAAGTGGTATCCTGTCAACTTAGTTTGTATCGCTTTTCGCACCGTGAGCTGCTCACCCACTCCAGCACTTTTGGTTAAACGCTTGCTCTGCCGTCACTCGGGCCTTCCGTCGGGGCCTCCACTGAGGAAATCTCCTGTGTCCCACCTCCCCAGGGAGTCTGAAACCGCCAGTGCCTGTGTCTTCCTGTCCCAGACAGCAGCGGTCCAGTCGCCCTGGTCCCTATCCACACCTCCCACTCTGGTCCCTCCAGCCCCGAGGTCTCCTTCTCAACTGGCCCTTAATCCTGCAGCCAGAGTGCCACTGCTTCTTTGACGTCTCTGCGACAGACGAGTTCTTATCGTCGTTTAGATCATGACCATGCAGCTCCCACGGCAGTTTGGTGCTGTTTGTCCGTTGCTCTTGTAAAGGCTGGCAGGGGTGTATCTGGCTGTGTGTGTGTGTGTCATGGGTATGTGTGTGTGTCGTGCGTGTGTGTGTGTATAGAGGCCGTCTTTGACTACACACACACACACACACATATGAACACACAGGGACGTCCCACAACCAGCAGCTTCTCCTTTTCCTCAGAGCCTCACGTACACACAAGTCTGTTCCTGTGTTTCTGTTCACAACTTTTGGACAGTCAACTGTGAACCCTTAGGCATGCCTCTCTCTCCCCCTCCCCCTCTCCCTCTCTCTCTCTCTCTTGTTTTCAGTGTGCTTCTTTCTCTTACTGTTCTTTGCTTCTGAGCAGGTCCTTTTTCTGGTCTTCTTACGGAAGAAAAAAGTTGTTTACGGTTTTCCTCTGCAATACGCAAGTTCCTCTCTCGCGCGGGCTCGCTCTCTTGCAGACTCAAGTCTCCGTGTCTTGGTTTCCACACAACTTTTGGTGTCACACATATAAAGTTCTTCAACAGTCAAGTTCTTCTCTCCCTCTGTCTCTCTCTTTCTCTGCAGCTTTCTCTCTCTCTCCTTCTTTCTATCCCTGTCTCTCTCTCCCCCTCTTATCTAAGTACTGACAGAGCTCCTCTCGTGGCAACAGGAAGACTGATCGACTCAAGCAAAAGACCAAAGGCGGTTGCGCAATATGGGTAAGAATGCAGAGAATCGGAGCAGGCGGGCGAGCGAGTGCAGAGAAAAAGAGGGTGAAAGAGGAGAGAGGTAGAGCATGGAAATTGGAAAGAGGAGTGGAGGGACGGAGTGACTCACCTCCTATCTAAATGTTTATATTTCCTGAGCGCCTGTAGCACGCCGTGTTTCATAGCCAAACAGTTCGTGTTTGCCCAAAAACAATTCCTGCGGAGGGCCGTGGGCATAACAGTGCATCATAACTGACCATAAATATAGCCTAAACATGCTGACCATAAATATAGCCTAAACATGCTGACCATGCAACTTATCCGTCATTCTGATCTCATGCTTCAGAATAATGGTTTTGTTATTATGAGGAACGCATTTGAACTCACTTTGCGTGGTGTGTGTGTGTGCATGCCGGACTGTATTTTGTTTGTACTGTATGTGCAGCATATCTGGACAACCAGAGAGAGAAGGAGAGGGTAAGAGGGAGAAGACAAGAGAGACCGAGGAAGTAAGAGAGGGAAAGAGAAGAAGAGAGAGAGAGAGTGTCATTTTGAAGGGGGCGAAAAGAAAGCTGCTGCATAAATTGCAGGCAACACCCCGCAGCAACCAGCAGCTCAAAGACTGCACAGAGCAACAAACAATGGGAATAAGATGCCATGTCAACCAGTCTTTTCTCCCCATCCTTTCCCTGTTATACTCTCTCTTTTTCTCTCTCCCCTCTCTCCATCCCCCCCTTTCTCCATCTCTGTATCTCTCTTTGTCACTGTTCTGTCTCTTCCCAGATTCTCTGCCTCTTTCCTTGTAATTTGTGTCTGTGAGAGTGACTCAGCCTAGAAGAAAGGCAGAGCAGAATGCACGCTGGTGTACTCAGCCTCTCGCTTGCTTATGGGGCAGTGAAGACCCCCTCTCTCTCTCTCTCTCTTTCTTTCTCTCTCTCTCTGTGCACACACTCCGAGGCGACAAAACGCCACAGCGCCAGGACCCACTATCTCACAGCGAGGAGGAGGAGAGATGTGCTGTGAGACACAGCTGGCAGGCTTCAGAAGATTTTTGGGGGCTTTTTAAAAATACAAATGCGGAGAGACAGATTTAATTTGCATGGCTGATATAGCGCAATGGAAAATAAATAAATAAATAAATAAAATAAAAACACACATCACTAATGCACCTCGAAACGAGGCAATTATTTTGCTTAAATAATTAATGAAGAAAAACAGACTTAGATTTTGCAGGGGACAAGCACCACACACACACACACACACACACACACATACACATACCACACAAACACACACACACACACACACACACACACACACACACACAGCCAGACATTCAGACACACACACTCTCTTGGATGCAACACAAATGCACACACACATGCACAAACGCACACAGACATGCTCACATACATACCAATACGCACACACAGTCTTTCCTCCACAGACCCCCAACCCCCAAACACACACACACACACACACAGTCTATTGCAAGCATGCACACACACACAAAGAGAGAGTCTATTGCACACACACACACACACAGACTTGCACACATGTGCGCGCATACACACACACATACACGAAAACACATGATGATTACAGGATATGTGACTGCTCACTCTTTTGCTGGAGCGATAACAGAGCCCCTGGAGGGAAGCGGGAGGGACAATGAGCTGATGATCAGAGCTGTCTCTGGGGGGGCTTAGGCGTCGGGTGCCTGCCAAGAGCCCCTCTCCTTGCTAAGAGAGAGAGGGATGACACACTCACATCAGAACCCTCACAACCTGGTGGAAAAAACACACACACACACACACACACACACACACACACACACACACACACACACACACACACACACAACTCTCTCTCAGATACACAACCCTAACAATCACCTACAATATAAACACAAATACACACACATACACACACACACAAATGAGGTAGCTCTCTTTCCCTTTCTCACACACACACACACACATTCATCTACTGCAAATACAAGCACACACACACACACACAGACATTCATCTACTGCAAATACAAGCACACACACACACATTCATCTACTGCAAATACAAGCACACACACACACACACATTCCCTTACATTTCCCTCACAGGATCAAAAGAGTATATATACTTATATACTTATTCATCTACTGCAAATACAAGCACACACACACACACATACATACAAACCATTGTTTGGTCTGGTTAAGTGCATTCTGTATCCACTCCATCACTCCAGAAGTAAATGCCAAATCTTGGAGAGGTGCTGTCGGCAAACTGCACCTAACGAGCAGGAGCTGAAGCACCGACCCATGACATTACTGAGGGCCACCTGAGCAGACCCACTGCTCTGCCATGCTATCATTAAATGAATCAGAACGGTCTCAAACTACCGCACAATACACACACACACACACACACACACTTACAAAAACAGACATTGTGCTACGATGGCTTCCCCTCAATGAGATATGTAACACAGCACCTCATCACACAACAACACAACCCATTGCGTAAGCTGAGCCGGAGTATCAATTATCTATTGTGTGTAGCGGCAACATGCACCATCAATTAACTTAATATGGCATCTACTTTTAGCTTTGCACGGTAATAGGACTGCCTATTCTCCTGCGGGCATCAAACAAGGCGTGGGTACTGGCTTACAGGCAATCACCCCCCCCCCCCCCCCACCCATTCCCCTACACTCCCCTGACCAGCACAGGGGTTTGGTCAGTATGCAAGAGCTTTTGAACGCAGGTCATTGTGCCTTACAATCCCAGGCCTCTCAGTGGTGGTGGTCGTGGTGAGAAAGCATAAAGCCGTCTCTAATTGAAGAGCGGATGAATAAGTGGTGGATGAAAGGCAGATATGAGAGGGGGAGTATTGAGGTTGAGACCCGAGACACTAGGGAGCGAGAGGGCGGGGGGCAGTGCGGGTATGAAGCCGTGTGGAGAAGGCCGGAGCTGTGGAGAGTGGCGTGGAGAGGTGGGGAGGAGTGGACAGTGGCATGGGGCGGTGGGGAGGAGTGGACAGTGGCATGGGGCGGTGGGGAGGGGCACTAAGTGGAGCACCTGCCTCTTTAAAGACAATTTGAGTATACAGTTTGTGATTCAGATTAGATTACATTAGAGTACATTGCATGACTGAGAAAGACAATATGAGCACAGCACAATGAAACACACAAGCACAATGAAATGCATGGCATATTATAAGCACACAGACAGACATGCACATACACACACACACACACACACACACACACACACACAGTAGATACACAATACACCTATGCACAAGAAAAACACATGGTATACAGTATGAACACAAACAAATTTAAAGACATCTGTATCTACAAACAGTGAACTTTTGGCCGTTTGTTGATATTAAAACTCCTCAAAGATCTCCTTGGTTACGATGCATACACCATTCATCACTGTAACAATTTTACTTGTGCTTTTTTATTTATATAACTTGACTAACCCTCCCAGACAGACACACATGCACACACACAGATACACACACACACACCAACGGAAACGCGCGCACGCGCGCACACACACACACACACACACACACACACACACACACACACACACACACACACACACACACACACACACACACACACACACACACCGCTCATACAGCAAAAGCAATGAATTTGATTATGTTCCATTAATACCCAGGGTTTTAAAGGCCTTTGAAGTCTGAGTCAATGGCTTGATTGGATTCATTGGATTTATTAAAGTCAACGGTCTATAAGGGACGGTGCAGAGGATTTATTGACCAGGAGCGAGTCCCCTCCTGCTGACCTCTCCGACTGGTCACTGCCCATTAACACACTGGGCCTGCTGCGGTCCCCCTGGTCTTGGAGGGCCAGATGGGCTCCCATCAGCCCTGACGGATCCCTGATTCCCCCAGCAGGCTGCAGCCAGCAGCAGTGCTGTCATGGCCTGCCTCTCTATCACTCTATCAGCCCAGCCAGCAGCACTCTCAGTCATCAAGTGGAACAGCTCATTCTGAGAGCAGCAGCAGAGAGAGAGGGGGGGGAGAAATGAAGATAGAGAGATAGTGGAAAAGAGACAGAGAGATGGAGAGAGAGAGAGGGAGGTGAAGGGAGAGAGAGAGAAGAGAGAGGGAGAGAGAGGGGTGGGAGAGAAAGATTGAGAGAGAGGGAGGTGAAGGGAGAGATAGAGAGAGAGTAGAGAGAGGAAGAGATAGGGAAGGAGGAGGAAAGTATGGAGAGACCGGGGAAAAGAGAAGGACTCACAGCATGCGGGAAAGAGAGAAAGGGCCACTGTAAAAAAAAGCGTCCCCTCTCCCCACAAGTTCATGATTAACCTCTCCTCCACCCCCCTCCTCCCCCCTCCAGCCGGAGCTGCAGTCTGAATACAGACTGACAGTTATATCCTGCCCCCGCTTCCGTGGCTGGCAAGCGCAGATGCTCATTTCCACGTGCTCTCTCTACATCTCCTCTCCTCCTCTCTCTCTACATCTCCTCATCTCCTCTCCTCCTCCCTCTCTCTCTACATCTCCTCTCCTCCTCTCTCTCTACATCTCCTCATCTCCTCTCCTCCTCCCTCTCTCTCTACATCTCCTTTTCTTCTTTCTCTTTCCCATCTCCTCTCCTCCTCCCTCTCTCTCTACATCTCATCACCTCCTCCCTCTCTCTATGTCTCCTCTCTTCCTCTTTCTCTCTCTCTACATCTCATCTTTTTCTCTCTCTCCCATCTCCTCTCTTCCTCTCTCTCTACATCTCCTCTCCTCCCTCTCTCTCTCTCTCTCTCTCTCTCTACATCTCCTCTCCTCTCTCTATATATATCTCCTCTCCTCCTCCCCTCTCTCTACATCTCCTCTCCTCCTCTCTCTACATCTCCTCTCCTCCTCTCTCTCTACATCTCCTCATCTCCTCTCCTCCTCCCTCTCTCTCTACATCTCCTCTCCTCCTCTCTCTCTACATCTCCTCATCTCCTCTCCTCCTCCCTCTCTCTCTACATCTCCTCTCCTCCTCCCTGTCTCTCTACATCTCCTCTCCTCCTCCCTCTCTTTCTACATCTCCTCTCCTCCTCTCTCTCTCTCTCCCATCTCATCTTCTCCTCCCTCTCTCTCTACATCTCCTCTCCTCCTCCCTCTCTCTTTACATCTCCTCTCCTCCTCTCTCTCTCTACATCTCCTCTCCTCCTCCCTCTCTCTCTCCCATCTCCTCTCCTCCTCCCTCTCTCTCTACATCTCCTTTTCTTCTTTCTCTTTCCCATCTCCTCTCCTCCTCCCTCTCTCTCTATATCTCCTCTCTTCCTCTCTCTACATCTCATCACCTCCTCCCTCTCTCTATGTCTCCTCTCTTCCTCTTTCTCTCTCTCTACATCTCATCTTTTTCTCTCTCTCCCATCTCCTCTCTTCCTCTCTCTCTACATCTCCTCTCCTCCCTCTCTCTCTCTCTCTCTCTCTCTCTCTCTACATCTCCTCTCCTCTCTCTATATATATATATCTCCTCTCCTCCTCCCCTCTCTCTACATCTCCTCTCCTCCTCTCTCTACATCTCTTCTCCTCCTCCCTCTCTCTCTACATCTCCTCTCCTCCTCTCTCTCTCTCTACATCTTCTATTCTCTCTACATCTCCTCTCCTCCTCTCTATATATATCTCCTCTCCTCCTCCCTTCTCTCTACATCTCCTTTTCTCCCCAAATCTATGTACATATCTCCCTTATTGCATCATTGCTTTTCATGTTTCTCTCTTCCTGTCTCTGGTTCTTTCTTATCCTCTCTGCTGCATCCTCTCTGTCTCCCTGTCTCTTCTTTAATCTTTGGTTCTTCATTTCTCTATTTCTATACCTCTTTTTCTCTCATCCAGTTTCTAGTTCTCTATCACTTGTTCCATCTCTGTCTACCTGCCTGTCTTTATTCCTCTGGCTCTCTATATCTTCTCCTGTCGTTCCCCAGTGTTTTGCAGCTCTCCTCTCAAACTGTCTCTCTACACCTTTAACTCCTCTGCCTATACATCCTCCATTCCATTTCTCTCCATCCCCCTCTATCTTTATTTTTGTCCCTCTCTCTCCTTCTCTTTTCCTCTCCCTCATCCAGTTCTCTCCTGTAAGCAGCTCATTTCGTCTGGGCATTTACCACCTGGCTGATTGCTATGCGTGGGGGTGGTGCTGGCTGTGGAGGGGGAATGAAGAGAGAGACAGAGAGAGAGAGAGAGAAACAGACAGACAAACAGACGGAGAGCAGGAAGAGGAGGAGGCAGGAGGAGGAGAGAGAGAGAGAGGGAACAAGGGAGAAGAGCTTGAGAGAGAGAGCGCGAGAGAGCTTGAGAGAGAAAGAGCAGATTTCCACACAAATGCTGTAAAAAAAAAAAAAAGAAAAAAATTGTGTCTGAGGTTTTGATGCTGCGGCTTGAATTCCCCTCTCTTAAATGGACCAAGGGGTCCGTCTGGAGCGTCCATCTCTAATCCTACTGCCCAACCCCTACCGTGCAGCCTTGCCACAGCCTTGCCACATCCAGCACCCACGATGCCCACGGCACTCAACGCTGCCCTCCAGCCACCAGCTCCAGCCACCCATCCCCCCACACAGGCAGAGCGCCAGGCAGGCAGGTTGGCACAGTCCCCTCCGCGTGCACACTTAATCCCTCACATTCGCTCTCAGATGAGTGACCAGGCCTAGGAGGGTGCCACCTGGGCACTGTGCCCTGTCCTGCGTGGGACCCTGGGTGAGACTAAGACTCTGGCCCCGGCACAAGGGAACTCTTGGAGGAGTGCGGCAGAGCTGTCCAGTGGAAGCCCACTGAACAGTGCGGTGGAAAGAGAGCGCGGCACTGGGAGATTTGGGGTGGTCGGGTGGGCGGTGTGGTTTTCCTCCACTGTCCCCTGCGACGCTGTGGTCAGATAGATGGCACTCTCAGGGATTATGGCAGATTATCCTGCAAACAGTGCCAGAGACTCCATTCACGGGGTCCGGGAACACAAACGCACAACTATTCATACACACATACACACAAGTACATGCACAAATACAGTACATAAAACACACACACACATATTTATACACACATACACACATACACACACACACACATACTCGCCTCCCCCCCCCTCCCCACACACACACACACACACATACACAGGATCCCTAGTGTCTGCCTTTCAGGATGAGGCTTAGCAGGGACACTCAGTACACCACAGAAATCTGCACACAATCATCTGAGTCAGAAGCCCATGGGGAGCAGCGCGGCTTTATATGAGTGCCATAGCCTATTAGGCTCGCCCACTCCTCCATCATCCCCTCTGCTGGGGAAAGTTACGCAGAGGGGGACCTGGAGCAAGACGCCATCCGTATGCCTACAGCTGAACCATTAAGCCAGGCAGGTATGCAGTACGTGCCTCGGTGCCAGGAGCAGCTGGTCGTGTGGACGTGCTCGGGGAGGGCGTCCAGTCAGCACACATCTGTCGGCTGGCCCTGGGAGAGGGCGGGGGCGGTGGGTCTCAGTGTAGCTCTTGGGGCCTTTCCTCCTTCTGGCTCTGCACTCTGCAGGCTTTTCCATTTTCCATCTGACTGCGTGACACACCTGCCTGGGTTTGGTAATGGCAGTCGTAGCTCGTAACGGAGGTTAGCATTGAGCTAATCAAGTGCAGTTAATTAGCTGTGCTTTTACACAGGGAGGACGGACGCAGATGATGTGCACGGAGAGAGGGACAGATGTTGTGCCGCAACCATTTCAAAGCCACTCTCCCCCTCTCTCTCTCATTTTTTTTCTCTCTGTCTCTCTCTCTCTCTCTCTCTCTCTCTCTCTCTTCTTCAGCCTCGGTGCGTCTTGCTGTGCTGGATCAAGGAAGCAGGATTGGGAGGAGAAAGGGACGTGGTTTGTCAGGCACTCTCAGTGCTTCTCTTGTCTCCAACACGACACTCCCCGCTGTATTGTAAATCTTCTATCGATCCCTCTTCCAAACCACCCGATTGATGTCAGTGTAATTACCAAAGGCCTTGATGAACTAATGAACTACATCAGGTGTGTTAAACCGGAACACAAGCTCTGCTGATGAGTTTGGCCAAGGATGCAGTACAGGGAATGATGATAACATGCAGAACGTGGATTGAAGACTGAGTGTCCCTGGGCTACGCCATTCTGATTTGGTGGAGAAACCGGTTTCGTCCAACTAAGTATCTGACAGCTTAGAAGAACATTCCGGAAATTCACATAGAACTCTTGGTTCAAGGGCTGGCCCTTAGCCTATCTGGGCCTCCTGGGCTGAGTTTGAGCAGAGAAATAGTATTTTTGGTCCCAGGTGATTAATCCTACGTATTTCACTGTGTTCCTCCGCGCGTTTGCACAGACCCACTAGGGACAGACTTCAGCTTGCATTACTCTTACATTTCCCCAGCCTTGTCTCCACACAAGAATTCTTCCCCGTGCGTTGCTATAAATACGATCTGTCATTTTTTATTTACTCGCACGCCGTTCGCCCTCAAATACCACGTCACGAATCGGCTTCAGACAGACGACATGTTTATGCCAGTCGATGGGTGAGTGGAACCTCGGAGGGGTTTTCTCTCTCCAGACATCTCTAATGGCTGCCCTGGCCCCTGACAGGAGCCATATGCTCAGTCCTCAATGCTGAACCTCATCCATCATCACACAGCCATTCACTCTTTCTCTCTCTCGCTCGCTAGCTCTTGCTCTGTTTCTCTTTCTCTCTCTTTTTGAGCCTTTCACTTAGTGCTACTAGCTGGGCTGGATCAGTGTGTCAGTGAGTATCGATTTACCACTGCAACCTGTATAATTATCTGTCAGCACACACAACACAGCTCAACACACACGCACACACACACATACACGCGCACACACACACACACAGGCCATCCTAGAGAAGAGGGTACCTCTAGGGTGCCCTTAGGTACCTGCCAAATACACCCACACCTATTCCCCCCCTCCTCCCACACACACACACACACACACACACCACCTCAACACTCCACCACCAATCACACACAAACCACCTCAACACTCCACCCATGGAAATTACCCTGCCACAACCAGGGAGACACTTCACACTGGGGAGAAAAAAATACACACAAAGAAAATATGACCAAAGACATAAATAAGAGTTGTTTAAAGAGGCGTTTCCTGTGAGTGCACAGTGTTAACACGCTTTGGTGCATCGGGGTGTCAGGGGGAGCTCCCGCACAAGTGTTTGTTTTTAATGAGCAGCGGTGCCTTCCCTCGCAGACACGCACAACCCCTCTCGGAGCTACCGCTCCCTTAGACACCGAAAGGAGGAGGAGGAGGACGAGGAGGAAGATGTCACTCTTTTCTTCATTTGTTTATATCAGTAGTTTTAATTTGCCCCTTGTTCTGTTTAGTGAAGCTTTAGGACCTTAACACATCTCTGTGTATGTGAAGAATGCACATTTTGGGAGTGTCTGTTTATCAGGGTATTTTACGCCCCTTATTTAACATAAGGGATTGACATGAGGGGATTTGGAGGGGCTTTTGGGGGTCTCTACCATCTTTTCTCCTTTGCCAATGTAGATGGCCAGGACTCCCTGGCAGAAGATATATTGTATCCTGGATAAATAAATAGATAAATGAAAATAAAATGTTTGATATAACAGGAGCTTTTTAGCTCCTGTTTTGCAGGAGAGGAGCTGTGGGAGCCGGAGAGATGGGAGAGAGAGAGAGATGCAGACAAACAGACAAACAGAAAGACAAAATACGAGAAAGTGAAAGAGAGGGGAGAGAGAGAGGGGGAGAGGTGCGGTGGCCCAGATGGATGGACTGATACGGGAGTCGCCTCAGTGGGCAGACAGATGGGGCGACACACGATGCCTCCATCAGAGATCGTCTTCGTCTCCTCCAGTGGTGCAGCAGCAGACGTGCAGCAGTCGGAGCGCTTCCAAAAAGTAACGGCTGAATTGCCATGAGCTCTGTATTGACTGAGCAGTGATCTGAAAGTACATGTCGGAGCTTGCTGAGAAATTCCATTTAGTAATGCAATAGGGCTATATTGACCTGTTAATAAAAATCAATTGAACTTCATTTCCCACCCTGATTTCTAGGCACTCTAATAGGCATTTGAGAGCTAAGTATACACAAAGGAAAGCAGAAACACGCATCCTGGAGACATTTATAAGTGGTATGCATGAATGCTCCAAGTATAACCTTGGACTACACACACACACAGGCAAGTTTCGCAAGGACGCATGTGGAGCGTGGTGACGCAAATGTCTTCCCCCTTCATCGTTTTGGTGTGACGTCGGCGTTCCTGCAAACGGGCGAACAGAAGTCAGGGAGGCTGACGTGCTGCTCACGCTCTTCTCTCTCTCTCTCCATTTTGATCTCTCCGCTCCACACCTGCTCGGCATGTGCTTGCAGAAGCCGGCGCGCACGTACATCAGCGGAGGCTCTTTTAATGTTGTGCACCACGCTGCAGCCCTGGCCCAATCCACTGTGCGCAGCCCACACAAGAACCAGTATTTTTAGCCGCGCGCCCTGTCTCTTAGATGGAAAGCGTAACTCCCTCTCTGCAGACTGAGGCTGCCAAAGCTCTGTTATTTTAATCCAGACTGGGGAAAGAGAGAGAGAGAGAGAGAGAGAGAGAAAGAGAGAGAGGAAGAGAGAAAGAGATAGGGAACGAGAGTGAGTCATCAAGAGCTACCTTTGTGTCACTGTAGCCCTCTGCCATCTATCTATCTATCTATCTATCTATCTATCTAACTAGCTTTCTATGTATCTATCTATCTATCTCTACCCTCCTACCTATCTATCTGTCTATCTGGATGAATAGACAGGTTGATACATATCTGTGTCTCCTCTCATTTCTGTATTATATAATGCTATGTACATTATATTTCTAGCATACGCAAAGTTTCAAATCTAATCTATCTCCTCTATTTTCCTTAGTACAGCTTCATTAGCCAGTTAACAAATGATATAAATTCATAAATGAATGCCGTCAGCAATCAATTAGCCACACCAAATGTGTGAGATGCGCAGATACGAATGGCAGAAACATTATGCACACATTACAGACGCTAAACTGTATCCATTCAGATGAAGACAGCAGGTAGGATACCAGGGAAGCTCAGGCAGAATGCAATTGTGCTTCTCTTTCTGAGAGATGACAGACCTCAACAATGCAGCCCTAAATCCTTTCATCCAACACACCCTGTTCAGGCTATAAAAAAAACAAAACATTTTATTGCAAGTTATGTTTTTGCAAGAGGTCTGGAAGCTAATAAGCAGGGTTGCTAAGCACAGGGTTGATACAGGATGATGGGCTCTGAGATTAAGAGTGGGCTCACAAATAACTGAAAAGGTATTACAAGGTGTTCACAGAGGACTAGCAGATTAATAAGGGAACAATAGCTGAAGAGTGGGGTGATTATCCTAGCAGATAATACAAGCAAAAGTAGCAATTAGCTGGGAAAAGGAGTATAGATTATGTGTGCGGGTTCTTTCATCCCTATGGTGAATGAAGCTCAGTCCCCCAACCCCTAACCCTTGAGGGCTTTAAAACAGAGCTGATTGTGTCATTATCTGTTCTGTCCATCATAATCTTCATAAAGGATAAATTACATTAAACTCTACATGCCTCACTGCCTTGATATCCATGTCGTGTTACAGACTGGCTACAAGCGCTTGAGGCCTCTGCTGTGGAGCTTGGGGACTTGTTAGCCTTTTTTTTCTCCGTTGCTGTACAGAAACCTGCTGCTTGGCCCGTTTTCTAAGGCAGCGCTTTTACACAGCCAGGAGTTTAGTAGTCTCATGAGCATGTGACATCATGGCAAGAGAGCAATGTTTGTGGACAACTGGACTGAATTTTAGTCAATGTAGGCTAAACTGACTCTCCTCCTTAAAGCCACCACAACTTTAGGCATCTTTATCAGTCTAAATAGACCTCAACAGTCCCGCCCACAGCTGATTCCGAAAGTAAGAATTCAATACAATTTCTCCCTTAACAGTTGGAGTATAAGCCGTAAAATCGTAACAGTCCATAATAGACTTAAAACCAGCTATGACATGACTAAGCGATTGTATGCTCATATAGACGCCAAAAGTTAATGGGGCATGAACCTTGTTTTGAGGAAAAAAGGTTTTATTCACGATTGAACAGAAAAGTATTACACTACCCAAAATCCTAATGTGCAAAAGCGGCTGTTGGCTCGTTGCTCGCTGGAATCAAGATGGCTACCGAGGCTGTCACAACCAATGTGTGGCCGTTCGAAAAAGTTGAAAGTTGAATTTACTCAATGGAAACAGAAGGAATTTAGTCATCTTCTTGTTTGAGATTAAAATAGAAACATGTTAAGCTATTGTTAGGCTGCCAATGTTCGAATGTTGTAAGAAATAAAATGTTTGTAAGAAATACAATGTTTGAAAATATGTAGCACACAGTCTTGTACCTTTGACTATTTTTATTTTATTTTTGTTTTTTTACTCGAAATTATATGTTAAGGCATGGTCAAAAACTCTTATACAATTTTTTCCAGATGTCGATTGGATAAATGAAAGAGAAGCTTTCTTCCAGAAACGAAGCTTTCTCGGAGGAGGGGTGGGACTATTGAGGTCTTTGGCACTGCCACTTTGAACTTCAACTTCATGAGGTCTTCTATTGGTGTTTTGAATGTTTTTCACCATTGAAACACATGAAGAATGCTAATCCATCTCATGCCACACATACCACAACCTCCATGGTTGTCTCCAGACACAGTACAGTATGTTGTGATATCTGTTTCTGTATGTTTTTTGTATTCAGAAGTGGTTGCTGTTCAGAGACTAGCCTTTCAAATGTACCACATGGATCAAGTGTCTTTGTCGATTTTGCTCTGCTTTTCGAGGCCTTCAAGCATTTTTTCCCTGGGAGCCAACAGGCAGCTCTGAGCAAGGCTAGAAATTCTCCAAGAATCATCTGCATCGGCCATTAGCTCTGCGTATTATTTCAGAGGTTTAGCTCCTGGGTTAGCACTACCATGGGGACTGCTCTGGTAATTCCGCAACAAAACTGATATTATCTCATGCCGAGACTTGGTATCCATTTTCACTGGTGTGGCATCCGTCTCTGCAGTGTTCGGAAGCTGATATTCATACACACACATACACACTAACACACACACACATTGTTGTGATTTTCTGCTCGTTACCAGGTGGATGGATCTATGATGAAGCCCAGTCGTGTGCAACATTAATGCTGACAGATGTCATATTTCAAAGAGGCACCATTGGCAGGAAGGCAGTCAGGCACAACATTAGCAAGAGATGAACTATATCTGGAGAACCAGGAGTGGTATGATAGGGTAAGAAAGTGGCACGTGAAGGGCCGTGAGGTGTGTGTGTGTGTGTGGTGGGGGGGGGGGGCGTTGTTTAAAAGCAGGGCTTCTAGTAACGGGCTTGAACACCTCACAGGAGCCACTGCGGAGAGAGCCTATGAATCAGCAGTGTGGCAAAACAGACTGGATGTCTCCCACTCTGTGTCCCTGGTCTCATGCAGATTTTGCAATAACGCTCACACATTACGAGGACATGCTCACACACACATACGCTCGCAACCGAGCAACGAGCCAATGCCAAACCCTGCCGAGGGTATCAGTTGGCAGCTTGTAATTTAGAGAAAGCAAAAAGCCCGGTCACGTGGTGCCACCCCTCACCCAGTGCCAAAGAACGGGTACCCCCACCACCCCCCACCCCCCGCGCCTCTTTCCTTCCTCTCCTTTCTCCCCATGATCCCCAATGACAAATTCAAATGCACTGTTATCGTAAACGATAGGTACAGTCGGTAAACAAACTGTTCCGGTGACAAGTTCCAGTTTCTCAGTTCCAGTTTCTCTGAATGTACATGCACTCTCTCTATCCCTCACATACGCACACACACACACAAACACACACACACACACACACACACACACACACACACACACACACACACACACACACACACACACACACACACACACACACACACATCATCATCATCAGCCTATGACAGTAGTGCCTGAAGGGGTGCAAAACAGCATAACATGGATCCAGCAGTGGGGAGGAAATAAACAATTCTGCATAATTCAGACTTATATAGACACACAGACATATCTGCACATGCACACGTGTCAAAATACACACGCACACACACACATAAACACAACCCTGCATACACATAGATACACACAAACACAGCCCCGCATACACATACTGTAGATACACACAAACACATCGAACACACACGTACACATGCACAAAGATGCACACAAAACACACATCAGTACACAAACACGTCTAAAGATGCACACATGGCTTTGCATGCAACCACAAGGGCCAGGCTCTATCTCTCTCCATCTTTCTCTCTCTCTGTCTCTCTCCATCTCTCTCTCTTGCACTGCACCCTGGGAAGCGGAGGGAGGAAGGCGAGGAGAGGAAGCGCTCCCTGCACACACACTGGAAGCCGAGTGCCGCTCGGGTTTAATCTCATTACAGTCAGCGCCTCGGGCCTCTTCGCCGCCTATTTATAGCACGCGGGCTGAGCGCAGGGCTGGCCCACACGTACGCTCCAGTGCCTGGCACCGCTGACACGGCCGCGGACACCACCGCCGCAGCTGGCCCACCGTGAGTGACAGGACGCCGCGGCCAATGGTGGCGGGCACAGGAGTGGTGGGCGGGCGAGGGGGGGGGGGGTAGGTTTGACCACGAACGTGAGGTTGTTGGTCCACTGGCCCGAGGGGTAGCCGCGCTGCGCCATGCCATGTCCTCTGAGCACGACGTGTGCTGGGAGTGCCATGCCAAATACACTCACTCCCCTTGCCCTCTATTCCTCTCTCTCTCTCTCTCTCTCTCTCAATCTCTCTTTTCTCTCTTTCGCTCTCTCTGTTTTGTGGGTTCCCCTCTTTACCTCCTTCTCTCACCTCGGCTGTCCTCGAGCCACCTGTCTGCCCTTACAAAGGGGCCGTGGCTGGAGCCCCAGCTTCCGAGTGGAGCAGACAGGGTCTTAACACAGACGACGACAAGTGCCCTCATCTGTCACCGGCGATAAGCATCTCAGCAGCAGAAGGAGAGGGGGCGGGGTGAGCAATAGAGGGCGAGAGAGAGGGTGATAGAGAGAAAGAGAGATAGAGAAGAGAGAGAGAGAAGAGGGAGTGGAAAAAGAGGGAGAGATGGAGGGAAGATGGGAGATGAGGAAGAGAAAGAATGAAAGCTGCCTGTCAACATCACATTTCATGACAATAATGCCACTAGTTTACAAAGGGTTGTTTATTTTGTTTGTTTCGTGCAACAACTATGTAAGCAATGTCAAAATGCAAATGGAGACTGGCTGCATGTGCACGCAATAACAGAACGACTGCAATGGCTGTATAACTTGCGATCAGACCCACAAGTAATACAGACCGACGATAAGGATCAGACAAACTCAGTATTGCCGTTGATAAATGAGCTACAGACTGCAGCAGACTGTGTGTATCTGTGCACATTATCTGAGGCCGCTCTCCTCCGCAGTACAGATGACTGCTGCCTTTTTGCAGATGACCGGCTTCAGCTGTCACTCAAAGTGCACCGGAGCGTTGCACACTGCTGGTGAAAGCAGCCAGAGATGGGCCGAGGTTAGTCACGATACTCCAGGAGAGAGGCAGAGAGAGAGAGAGAGAGAGAAGAGGGGGAAGAGAGGGAGAGACAGAAATAGAGAGGAAAAAGGAGACAGAGAATCGAGAGAGGGAAAGAGTATGAGAGTAAAAAGGAGATAGGGTTTTTTTCATATCCTTAAAACAGCACGGCTGATGGCCGTGACATGCCCATGTTACTGGCATGAGCCGCTCACAAAGATCAAAGGAGACGGGCTTTGTTCTCACTTCGATCCGGTGGAGGTCAAAAGCTCAATAAATGGCTTAGTTTCCCAATGGGCCAGCCAGCAGTATCCATTACTGGTAACACGCTCCATCCCTGCATGCCCTTTATCAGGTGGCCATACGTCAGGGGCTACAAAAGCACCTCATCCATAATGTAAACACTCTTAAGTGCCCTGGCTGCTGGTCCTGGGGCTGTTTATTCTCCTGTTCGTGTGTCAGAAAATATAAATGGGGGGGGGGTGCTATCAGTACAAGTGTCAGAAAAATGTCCTGTGGTTCATGAAGATGCAAGCGCAGGACCCAAAGGCGTCCCTCAGCAATTCCTGGTACCATCGCTGAGTCTATTTTTTTCGCTCAACAAATTGCTGTTTGTCTGCTGGTTACGTAATTCGAGTGAGTCAGAGGCAGCGGTTTCCAGTCCAGTTCGTCCAACCAGACCATGGTCAATCCCGGGAGAGCCACTCTCTGTCTCTCTGTCTCTCTCTCTCTCTCTCTCTCTCTCTCTCTATCTCTCTCTCACACACACACACACACACACACACACACACACTCACACTTACATGAGCAACATACACCCATCAAAATTCCTTCCTTTTGCTCTCCCTTGATCTTATAAGCATGGACACACACACACACACACACACACACAACACAGATGCACACGCACACGCACACAAACACACACACATTATGAAATGATGAAGATTAAGTCTGTGAGATGCAAGTGGGAAATCTAAATTATATTGACACTGCAATAAAAGTGAGGGCCTCACATGACGCTCTGTTTTTGCCAGCCATGGCTCTGAGAGAGGCAGAGAGGGACAATCAAATGGCGGTTAAAGTAAAATATGGGACATGAGAATGATGAAAGCAAATTAAAGACAGAGGAATTAAAATGGGCAGAGTGTGTTTGTGTGAGTGTGTGTGTATGTGCGTGCGCATGCGTGTGTGTGTGTGCACGCGTGTATGAGTGTGTGCGTGTGCGTGCGCATGCGTGTGTGTGTGTGTGCGCACGTGTGAGTGTGTGTGTGTGCGTGTGTGTGAGTGTGCGTGCGCATGCGTGTGTACCACGGCATGGCAGGGTGCGTGTGTGTGTGTGTGTGTGTGTGCGCGCGTGTAAGTGTACATGTGTGAGTGTGCGTGCACATGCGTGTGTGTGAGTGTGTGTGTACCGCGGCATGGCAGGGTGCGTGTGTGTGTGTGAGTGTGTGTGTACCGCGGCATGGCAGGGTGCGTGTGTGGGTGTGTGTGTGTGTGTGTGTGTGTACCGCGGCATGGCAGGGTGCGTGGCGTGGTGAGTGCTGAGCAGGCGCCGTATGCCGCCCGGCGCCACATTCTGCTGATATTATAGCCATCTGTCCTTCCCCTGTCAACAGGGCCGCCTCTCTCGCATAATTATCCAGTGGGCTGCAGGTCTGGGCCTCAGCCAGGGGTTTGGAGGAGAGCTGCTGGTGGGGGTGGGGGGAGGGGTGGTGGGGATGGTGTTGGCGGTGTAATCCCAAGGGGAGGTTATATTTCATGCCGGACGGCTGGAAATGCTGCCTCATATACAACACTAGCATAGGCGGCCAGCATTTTTTGACAAGCAATGAGGTTTTCGTGGCGGATATCTATCTCGATCAGCAAGAGGGAGCACCTCCCCCCCCGCCCCCAGCCCCCTCTATCTCTCTACTATCTAGCACTTCCAGATCTGTTTATTCCTCTGCTTCTTTCCTCCTCTCTCTCTCTCTCTCCCTCTCTGTCCTTCTTCGCCTAAATGCCCTGTGCTGTCTCCCCTCTCAGTCTCTCTCCCAGGGAGCCGTCCCCAAGGTGTCGCCCCAGGTGCTGGCCGCGCCGTGAGTTCGGTGGCTCTGCGAGGAGCCGTGTTGACATCTGTCCCGCGTCCCTCTCGTGTCCAAGTGGAGAACCAATCACGTGGGATTGTTTTGCCGCCATTTTTTTTCCTTTGTTTAACCCATACAAAAGTATCTAAACTGCAATGTTTGACTAAGACTAAGATTAGAAGGATGGAGAACTGAAGAGAGGGAGAGGTTGGCTACAGGCCTAGGCTACATAGACCATAGACCATTTTTTTGTACCCTCTCTGCTTGTAACAGAATAAACCTGATTCCTGAGTTTTTTCCTGAAGTTTGCCAGTCTAAGATTAATATTAAGTAATTATTCACCACAATTACTTTCAGATCTCACCTCGGAGCTCGTCATCTCCAGGTGAGAATGGAATCATCGGGCTAGTGTTCGTATCAGAGGGGATGCATGGGGGGGGGGGCTAGTGCAGGGATGACACATGCACGCACACACACACACACACACACACACACACACACACCATGTCTTTTCTCTCTGTTGCCACAGCAGGAGCAGCAGAGCTATTCACGCCTCTGCAAGGCCTCCTCTGCGGGCCTGGGGTTTCAGACACACACACACATACACACACTCTCACACACTCTCACACACACACACACACACACAATACACACACACTCACACACACACACATACACACACTCTCACACACACACACACACACACAATACACACACACTCACACACACAATGCACACACACAGCGCATACACACATACACACACATAACTGGCATCCTGCGAGTATCATAGACACATCCTCAATTGGCGATAGTTTGGAGAGACATCGATCGGCATCAGTTGATGGTCCTCCAGAGTCATTACAGTCATTTACGAGTCCCAAAAAAGAATGGCTCCAGCAATGGCTCATCAGCCATGTTTAATAGCCTGCTGATACTGGGAAACAGCCTCACTGATCACTGACAATGGCCCACCACAGTGAGGCCCTGGCACCTGGCCCTCCCAGGGCCACATAGTGCCACCTCGCTCCGTCCGCACCGGCAGGATGGCCCAAATTAATTACCTTCTGCCAATTTTTCACGCCAGCTTACGACCGTTTTTTTTTTTTTTTTCCTTCTCTTGCATTTCGCTAAACCGCATTGTCCGCAGGTTCCGCTCTCTGGAAAAGAAGTTCTTCCGCACGAAGCAGCCAACCTCCTCTCCTCTCTCTCGGCTGAGTCAGTCACCTTTCCTGGCTGTGCCCGCGAATGCCACTTCACAATGCGGCAGGTCTGGAATGACCTTGTTTATTAAGCTTAGCCGTAGCATGTGTGAGCTTGAGTGAGAATATCTCAACAAGAGGGGGCCAGGCTCTCGGTGGCGGTGACTTATCAGCTAGTGTACCTTCCTAAGCCACTGAGCAGTGGAGGGATGGGGACAGAGGGGGTGGGAAAGAGAGAGGCATTGTGGGAGGCAGCTGTATAATTTATAGAGGTGTGCCTTCAGGGGGCCAGGAGAAGTAATAAGCGACTGCACAATGTTTAACGGTGGGCAGTTCACCAAGACGGGAGGGGAGATTGAGAAGGGAGGGTGAGGGGTAGCGGGGGTATTGAGATTCATGAATGTGAGATAGCGTGAGAGAGGAAGAGAGAGAGAGAGAGATGAAGATGGGGGGAAGGATGATCTCAGAGGACAAGAGTGTGAGAGTGGGAAGAAATGATAGATCCAGCCATGTGATTAACACAGCGGTAAGTACGAGCAGAAATATCTGAGAGAATCCGAGAGGCTTCAGGGACCGGGGTGAAAAAACAGGCCCACACAATGGAGAGCGAGAGGTAGCAGGAGAGTCAGAGAGAGAGAAAGAGAGAGAGAGAGAGAGAGAGGACAGTGGAGAGGAAAGAGGTACACAGTCAATAGGCAAGAGAGAGAAGAAAAACTGAAGATAACGCACCAGCAGGAAGATTGAGAATTGTCAAGATCGAAGTTAGTAATTACTGTGGACAAAGCATCAAATGGACTTTGTTATTACTAGAGAGAGACCGAATAGGGAGAGAGAGTGAGAGCGAGAGAGAGAGAGAGAGAGAGAGAGCGAGAGGCTTGTCAGAGAGTGACTGTGTATCAAATCGAGACGCGGAGTGACACTGATGTCTGGAAATGGGCGAGAAGACAGAATCACAAGCAATGTGATTGAGTGCTAGATAAAGCCTGGGGTTTATTGCAAAATAGCTATAGATCTTTTTTTTCCACATTGGGGATGAGAGAGACTAAGGAATCAGTCAAACTGACACACGCAGCATGTGATCATAATAATACAGTATGTCCATGGACTGAATACGGAGAAGGCAAAGGATGTTCAAGAGAGACACAAGGAAACAGGTAGATGGGAGCGTATGAGAAAGCCAACGCTGAGCATGTGCAGCTACGTGTTGCTTCAGCCAGCCACCATTTCCCAAGGCCAAATCAGAAGTGAAAAAGCATCACAGTGCTCAACATTGTCAGACAAGGCATTTAACTAGCACTTACTACTGAAACCTCAGTGGAAACACATAATATAATGTAACATAAAAGATCTCACCAGTTTCTCTTGAGCCCCCTTACATTGGACTTAGGTTCTCAGCCGAGAAATAGCCCTGCTCATGTCTCTGCCCAAGTCCAATTTAAGCGCAATTTATTATCTCAATTACCCTTTTGTCTTTTCAATCTATTCGTATTGCTCCTTATTTCTCTTATGGGGATTTAGGAAAAATAGGTTAGATCTAATTCTGAATTGTGCTTTTCTGTGGGAACAAAATCATACAAATAAACATACATATACAAACCTCTTTAAAACAAAGCAATACATACAAAAAGTGGTTTAAACCAATTAAACATGTTCTGTTATGAGGGCCTCTAAGATAACACATTTAATCTGGTTCCCACCCTGTAAACTGCAAGAGTGTCTATAAATGTGCGTATAGTTTGATACACTGAACCTCCCTCATTACTCTGCTACTCCCTTTTACCCTGCATTTCAATTATATTTTTCAACATTATTCTGTCAGCGTAAAAGCATGAGGGTGCGAGAAGTCATCAAACACCATGGAAATGTAGACAGCCTTTTGTGGCGTTGCAGGACCTGAAAATGTCCAATACAATAACAGGCGTACATACCAGCATGGCACAAAGGTATGGTGAAATGAAGGCATCTGGGAAGAAACAACAGACTTTTTTTTCCCTCTTTGTATTTCAGCATGCTCTGAATTCCCAAGTGTGGATTGTGAGTGGATTTGTGAAGTATGTACCCACCCTGCAGTATGCACACTACAGTAAGTGTGAACCACATGGTGCAGCTGTTAAGGTAATTAATGACAGGTTCTAATTACCAGCTTAACGAGCCTGGCAGCCAGCAAATCAGTGGCCAAAAGAGCTCCCCAGTCTTTATCCATGTGGAAAGGCAGAACGTAGAGAAGTAGGCGTGAGAGAGGGAGGGAAAAAAGTAGAAGTAGGATAAGACAGCTCCAGAGAGAGAGTGAGAGAGCGAAGAGGAGAAACCTTGATCTCTGTTTGAAGAGAAAGACACAACCTGATTTCTGCAAACACAAAAAGAACAAACGGCAACTCACTCATTACTGTGGTGGCGTTAGACAAGCACTGGCAAATCAGCCCTGATGGAAAACAACAAATATGTTTACTGGTACATATTCAATCAACACACCACACATCAGGGAGCCAGACTTCCCTTTGCCTTTTTGGGCAAAATGTATCTACTTTACACATCCACAAAACAAGTAACCATAGCAACAGAACTGCAGGCTGAGCTGTTATTCTGTTCAGCGGTCATTCTTTCCTTAGTGGAAAGCTCCCAGAGTGCAATGGGCCATGGGACGTGATAACATTCATACAAACTCACCGTATAATTTGCTGGGGGAGTGGGCTACCATCAACATGTCAGACAAGCACCAAAATAAGTATGAGGATAGCTCTTTTTTTAAATGATATTTACCAACCAGATGCTGCTACAAAAGTTAGTCGTGCTAGTCTGAGCCTGTGCAGATATGTCAACAACAACACCAGCCAGTGCAGTCATAACATAGTCATACATCACAATGGCCTTGAATTTAAGGATCGGAGATAGTTTTTGGAAGATTAATATTCTAACCATACATTTTCAAATCTTTTTCTATACGTTTTTGAATGGCACAGTTGCACATTTCCACAAAGCTTGCTTGATGGCAAGCCACAACCTCAGAGGAAGTTTCTACATCCCCATCTGCAGCAACACTGGGGCGGTTTGAGAAACCAAGGCCAGTGGCCTGGGCGCAGCCAGAAAAAAAGAGAGAGAAAAATAGATTTCTTATCTTCTTCCGTGTGGAAGGTGTTCCTATACCACCCAGCCTCTAGTAAACAGGGCATTTGCCATTAATTTTTTATCGAACAAGTATCTCAAACCGCCTACTTGCACACTTACTTAGTTTAACACAGTTAGTTAGTTAGTTAGTTAGATACACGATGACGCCCTAATAATGGTCAAAAAGTTCAGTGTGGAACAATGGACTTGCACTAAACGGGACAGCAGATGACACAGGAAAAGCAGCAGCAGGCTCCACAGCAGTTACTGAAATAGCCAGAGCAGAGGAGAGAAAAGGAGAGAAGAGAAGACCAATAGAGAGGAAAGGAAAGTAAAGGAGATGAGAGCACAGAAGAGAAAAAGAAGAGAAGAGATGAGAGGAGATGAGAGGAGGGAGGAAGAGAGGAGAGGATAGGGGAAGAGAGGAGAGGAGAAGAGAGGGGAAGAGGAGGGGGGAAGAGAGGAGAGGAGAATAGAGGGGAAGAGAGGGAAGAGGAGAGGGGAAGAAGAGAGGAGAGAAGATGAGGAGAGGGGAAGAGAGGAAAGCAGTGCAGGGGCTGGGCTGTAGCTTCACTCTTCCTCTTTCTTTAGCTGTCAGCGTGGAGCTGGCAGAACATCGCCCTAACAAATGAAACGGATAGAAATAACACTTGCGCAACTGTGTAAGACCACAGTCTGCCCCTCCTCTTCCTCTATTACAAATTCACATATACACACACACACACACACACACACTCTTTCTCACACACATACACACTCTCTCTCTCCCCCCACACGAGCCTACAGGAGCAAAGAGGAATGTAGTAGAGTTGGATATAGTATTAGATTAATTTAACTTAAAGGTGTAGGTAGGCTATAGCATTCAGACTGGACTCCTACTCACCGAATGCATCCTAAATAAATTATTTCAGTGGTATTGCTATTAATTCATTATAGTCTGTCTGTAATATTTAATATTTCTTACTCTTTATGGAGATTAGGCCATTCTTTCATACTGACTTCTACTCTAAGCGATGTTACGCGGTTTCTAAGCTAAACCTTTTTTTGTCACATACTGCAAATATCACCTCACCATCCGCTAGCTGCCTGTGCCCTGAATACACTGTAACACGGTCTCTGTGGACAGCCCAGGCTCCAAGGCAACAAAAACAACCTGGTCCAGCCTGGGCCCACATCCCCGAAAGCATCTTAAGCCTAAGAGCGTCGTAAAGTCCCTCTTACGAACGTCTTAAGATTTGCTGACTGTTTCCCGAAACCATCGTAGCTTAAAGGACAATTCCGGCGCAAAATGAACCTAGGGGTTAATAACACATGTGTACCGAGTTCGACTGTTCGCTGGGATTTGTTTTCATGCTAGTCGAAAGTGACCAGTTTTATTGCAAACCGCTTACTAGCGTTTAACGCTAGCCTTCGGGGCACACGTACAGTAGAAAGAAATCGCTATTTCTATACCACTAACAAGGCTCAAAATAGCACCACACTTACACAGTAGCATAATGAGGGTCTCTACATGTAAACCGAAGCATTGAGAACTTTGTAAGTGTACAGGCAGTTTATTAAAAAGAAACACATTACCGTTGACGTCTGGTTCACATCGCCTGCCTGTATATGTGAACCAGACGTGAACGGTAATGTGTTTCTTTTTAATAAACTGCCTGTAACGTTACACTTACAAAGTTCTTAATGCTTCGGTTCACATGTAGAGACCCTCATTATGCTACTGTGTAAGTGTGGTGCTATTTTGAGCCTTGTTAGTGGTATAGAAATAGCGATTTCTTTCTACTGTACGTGTGCCCCGAAGGCTAGCGTTAAACGCTAATAAGCGGTTTGCAATAAAACTGGTCACATTCGACTAGCATGAAAACAAATCCCAGTGAACGGTCGAACTCGGTACACATGTGTTATTAACCCCTAGGTTCATTTTGCGCCGGAATTGTCCTTTAAGAGCGTCGTGAAAACACTCGTAGATCTACGAGTGCTCCAGAGTACTCGTTACCGGCTAAGAACGTCTTAACAGTACTTCTCACTGAGGTCACCAACAGGACATACAGAGGAATTACAACTTAGAATACATAATCCAATTTACGTTCCCATTCTTGATTGTGTTTACCTGTGATGAATCAGATTTTAGCGTGCAAAATAGCCTACATTTAATGGTCATAATAATGTGATGAAAAGCAGACAAAAATGCAATCAAGTTATGAAACGAGACGTTGCCAGAATAGTTTGACATTATCTTTGCTAAGTTAATATTTTATTAGGCCTATGAGATAAAAAGCAGAGAAAGCAACATGTGGTTTAGTCTGTAGCCTACTGCATCAAAATCTAAGCCTACACATTTCCTTTCTTTCTTACTCGACTTCTTTCTTATCTTCAAACGTGTTCTTAAGTGACACCGCGAAAAATTATTGCATGGTGCAACAATCTAATCTTAAAATAATTACAATTATTTATGTCTCTGTGTGGTATATAACCTACTTGGGATGCTTACATGCAGATGTCAAAGTGTTTCTATTTTCGTATTGATGTGAATTAATGTGTTGATCCGAAGTTTAAATGGTAGGCCTAGCTGTGACGTGCAGTCACCTGACATCACCGTCAAATCAGAGGATATTTCAGAACTATTAACGTGGACAGCTCCCCTTAAGAGCATCTTAAGAGCAGTGCACGCGCGTTCACGCTACGAGCATGTTCGGGAAACAGTCGGAAAAACCAAACGAACGATCGTAAGATGAATCGTAGAAAACCCTCTTAAGAGCGTGTCTCCGTCGTTATCGGGGAAGTGGGCCCTGGACCATAAAAACAACAAACCGTTAAAGCCAATCACAGACGAGATGCACATTTAGGAGAGTTTCAGTTGCACAGGAGGGAGGGGGAGGGAGTAGCGAGCTAGCTTTCTGTTTTGTTTGAACGTCAACAGAAGTGACGTTACCCAACATCGCTTAGAGCACCTTTAAAAAAAATCTCTCTTTATTGTGATTTAAAAAATTCAACCATAATTATTCCTTCTGGAGTATTTTTAACAATGAACTTAGATTAATGTAGTAATTGAATAGTGATTGTGCGGCCTATGAGGGACCACCCAGTGATACCCTTGGTACACTTGGTAACCTATATCAACGAGGTCCGGATACACATTAGAACCCGATATGAGATTTTTGACCAATTGCGACTTTGATATTTGAGGATTTCAAAAACCGACAAACGATAAATTGGCCAATAATTTGGGGGATTGTTTTTCATTCAGCGCCCATGTTAATAGGTTACAGCAGCCATACTGCCTCCATCATATCCATGCCTCAGGCAAGGCTCAAACCACACTGCAACCGCGAACCAGCTAGATAATTATAGAAGGACGCCTATTTTAACTTAATAACTTAACTTAACTTATTCTCCCATGACTTGTTTTCATTTTGCTGCTCTGCCGCAAATCTTTGGCCCATTCACTCAACCTGGCTCTAATACATATACGCCAGTATGCCGTGGTCCACCTTACCAGTGACCGTATTGTGGTCCGCTCACAGAATTTATTGCTTACCCACCTCTTTTTTACCACTACACCTGATTAAATAAGGTAAGTTCACTTGGACACTGGGGCAGTCCTATTCACAGACTATCAAGCTAATATTCAAGCTAACTTCAAGCTAATGTTGACAAATAAATTATCTATCTTGTCTCAAAGTGCCATTGTTTTGATAATCTTATTTCGTTTTAGGCTAACTTATTTAAGTATTGATTATCCAAGAAATATTATCCTGAAGCGTTTTGCTTAAAAAAATTATTGCAAATGCATATTTTTCTCTTGATATATCTGACAAATGGAAAAACTGTAGGTCTAGTTTCTTTGCACTGCTAAGCTCCCGAGCAGAACAATTTGACAAACGTTCATTACATTTCCTTATAATAATTCTATTTCAAAGTTAATGCATGGATGACGCATGATCAAGTTCCAATGGTAGCCTTTATTATGGTTTTGCACATCACATTATCTCATTGTTGACACATCCCCCCCCCCACACACAGCCCCCACCCCACACACACACACACACCCAAAACAAAAACGTACACCCCCCCTGTTTGGTCCCCACTATGTCAAACACTAAACATCCTCCGCCTCTGTACACACATATCTCTCCCCAAGCCTCCTCCTCACTCCTCTCCTTCCCTGCTTTCTGAGCAGGGTTGCAACAAACCTTATTATCATCTCGAGCCCACTCGAACTCACTACCCCGGAGCCACAGAAACACACTATGAGCAAGTACACGAGCACACATTTACCAAACACACACACACACACACACACACACACACACACACACACACACATGAACACTTCACATATAAGACATATAGAAGAAAGATGTGAGAAATCTGAAAGTAAATGGTTGAATCAACACACATAGAGAGACCTACACCGCCTGCGGACTGGGAACACTAATGATAGCATCTTTGCGGAGAGAATGAGGGAGGGAGAAAAAAGGGAGAGAGTGAGGGGAATCAGCGGAGAGGATTGACTAATTGCACATTATACCATTACACTGCCACTTCTTTCCACTCATCACAAACACACTCATATTTACAAGCACACACCACATACACACACAAACATACACTCACACATACACACACATGCGATTAGGACACCCTCTCTTTCACACACACACACACACACACACACATATATGAAAACACTGAAACACGCGTGCACTTGCTCACGCTCACGCTCACACACACACACACACACACACACACACACACACACACACACACACACACACACACACACACACACACACACTACATCTCCCCTTTGAGCCTCTATATGTTCTCAGTGGGAGCACAGAAGCCAGAGTCGGTGCCGTAGCACTAATGCACGGACTGGCTGGGAGCGTGTCCGGAGGACTAGAATACAAATCAGACTCCTGAATCCCATCAGCCCCGAGCTGGCCGAGCTCCCAGGAGCCTGCCGCGCGGCCCGTCTGTGGCCCCGGTGCACACCAGGAAAAAGCCCTGACAGGACACAAGCCAAGCCCGGGCATCCAGCCTCCCCAGAGACCAATTGCACTCACAGGACTCGCTTGTTACAGTAATAATCATCCTGTTTGCCACAGCTATGCACACACACATGCACATGCACACACACACACACACACACACACACACACACACACACAGATTTGTATCTCTTTTCCACGGCAGCAGCAGTGGTGGCAGCAATAGTGGCAGCGACAGCAGCTTTAGTGCCGCAGTATAAATGAGAGGAGACGTGCACTGTGATTTACCACTGTCTTTTCCATAAATCTGTTTTGAACATGACCTGGCTTTAAAAAAAGACAATACAGTCTACTGCTGTGTGTGGATAAAGCATAACTCTGTTTTCTCAGTGGCACATAAAGTGACATGCAGTGTTAGAAGGTCTTTCAAGTTTGACTATATGTGAGATGTTACTTGTTATTTCTTATTCAAAGCACAAAGGTGTGCTTACAGTGACATGGTCGATGGAAAAATGAGTACTTTACTTTTCATTACCAAAGGCTTAGAATGTGGTAAATTTTTCCAGCGTCATAAAATAAGCCTTCGGTGAGATACACATGATCTCACTGGTTTCATAAAGCCGTAGGAAATGATCAGTTGTAGGACCTGAAACACGCACATCAAACATTATGCCAGAGACGCTCACGCACCAAAGCACCCACTAGACCTTTGAAACCATTTTAAGCTTGCAGACTACATTATCTTGCTTTTATCAACGCTATTTGTTCAACGTTGACAGAAAAATGGCGTTGAACACTATATTTGTATTTATTGCTGCTTGAGAGTGGGTGGTAAGATAAGCTACTTGTCAGACTTTAAGCGCTTCGGAGTCATCCACGCTGCAATGTCCAAACACGGCGAGCAGTTACGCATAACGCATCATCACCAAGAAACCCACGCGTCCCGCCTCACTAAACAAAGCACTTCACAGCTGTTAACCCTTACCACCGAAATCATAGATTTTCCAAACAGTTTGGGCCTGCTTTCAGATTACCTTTGTTTAATTACAACACACCACGGTCAACGGGAAGTGTCACATAACTTTCTACTTTACCGTTTATTTCCCACGCAATTTCCGATGGAGGTGCTTGTAGTACCGTGGAAAGACGAGGGCCAGGACATTCGAGACTTCTTAAGCCCCGGTCGATCGCTCGTGTCCATTGCATTGGAGCGCTCAATTTGCCGGTGGTGATGCCGGTCAGTGTCGGAGTATCCACGGTGTTTAATTTTGATGGGGGTCCGTGGCTGCCTCCAGAGATGTTGCGGGGGCTTGAGGGTTGCCTGTCCCTCGCGAGGTACTGGTAGTGACAGAGACAAGCTCTTCTTCGAGCAATGTGGTGGTTCCATCATAGTGCAAATCAAAAGATCCCTTTAACTAAAACAGTGAGTGTATTGACTATAGTCAAAGGGTGCAATATGGCTGTGTGTTCGTTATTCTGAAAAAAATAATTTCTCTGTCCATAACTGTCTTTGTCCTCGACTAAGTAACACATCTGAACATGGCAATCTTGTGCAGTCCAACATATGTATTTGTTGTAACGACGAAAATAAATGACTTTTAAACTGATCACAGTGTACAAATGTCCGTCAACGGTCTGCGCTCTAGCTTGTGTTTCATTGTGCTCTGGTGACCATTAAAAGTTATATTATTGAAAAAATAAGAAAAGAATATCATCTGTGGACCTCGCGAATCACTGAAATATTCTCATGCCATTTAATGAGAGACTCTCACCAGCGCAGAACCTCCTGAAGTTTTTCGCCTCGTCGTCCATGGCGCATTGATTCACTTCTTTTCAGCACAGTTTATTGCTTTAATCAATCCCTTATTGCAGATTCCCAGATCGCTAGCTCTGGTCCTTGTGCGACGCGGAGTATTATTGCTGCTCCCAACGGCACATGTCTGTCAAACCTCGCTTATAATCACCCCGTTACCAACCGGAGCCATACAACTCTCCAATTTGGCCGCGATCGTGCATATGGAACTACAGCGACAGAAACTCGCGTTCGGTGACCAGGGATTCACCTTGCGCCTCCATCAGTAGTCCACTTAAGTCTGGTATCAACATATGGAGAAATGTATCCAAGAGAACATCTTGCCCCTGGTTTCGTTGTTGATCCAGCTTCGTAAAACCGCACGACTCTTCCTCTTGCCCCTCTCTTTTGGGTTTCTTGGATTGAAGCTCCAATACATTCCTAACACGAAGCAGTTACTGAAAAATCGCTCCACTTATCATTCGAACAAGCCGTCCTTCTTTTTCCAACTGAGGTTGTGGCACTAGAAATAAAAACCCCTCTCTCTTTCTCTCTCTCTCTCTCTCTCTGATTCTCTCTCTTTCCTCTTCTAGCTCTCTTTTTCTCTCCCACGTATTAAGTGCAGGTTCACACACTCTCACTGGACCCCAACGAACTGAACCCTGTGGTATGCTTCTTATCTTTAAAGTAAGCACTGTCTCGGTAGCCTTTCAACGTACACCCTAACTGTTGGCCACGGCTTAAGGTTAATGCAAAAAATAAATAGAAAATCGAGCGTACTGTTATTAGCTAACCAAACACATTAACATATGCTTAAGCATGCTTAAACGTATACATCTCCTCTCACTAAGACTGGATCCGAAATAAAGTCAGTGGTAAAAAGACAAATCTTAATGCAATTCAAAGAACCGACTTTTGTTGTCCAAGGTCCCTTCTAGTTGCCGCAGTATTTTCTCCTGATGTGCGCTGTCACTTTGATTTTCCTTAGCGCTTTCATCATTAATTGGATATTACAGAATTTGGGTTGAAAACCTGTCAAGTATTTTAGAGACTGACGATTAAAAAAAAAAAGGAATTTATGATTACAAACCTATCAGAGAGTTATAGAAAAGACAGTTCAATTCTATATTGGTGAATGATATTAAACTGGCGGGGAGATTTTGGTAGTGGGCTCATTTAGGCTACCAGACAGTGGTGCATCGATGCAACTTATAGGATTGCATCTCTGTCCATAGCTGTTAGACAGCTATGAAGTCACAGGTTTACCCATTTATTTACCTTCAAATATTATTCCTGTATACTGCAGAGATGTTACCATGTATTACCAAATGTTGGTAAGTCTGTCATGAAAGTTTGAGTGTATGACACATTTGAGATCATGTGTAGCCTATTTCTTACCAAAGGCAAATGTAGATTATGACAGACAGTAGGCTACATCTTCAAAAGGTCAGGTGGGGTCAAGGTGAAACAAGACTGTTAAGTGTAGAGCTATGCTTCGTCAGTTTCAGAATATCTATCTACTGAAACTTCCTGCGACCTGGTCCTGGTGTGATCTATCTTAACGGGAGGGTATTATCAGTACTGGATGGTTACACTGACCTCAGTCGAGGCCAGGCATTAGTTAATAAATGATCTATGAAAAGGTGAGTACGCGGCCAAATATTTCCACATTTTTGCTGCGAGTCAGTTCTCGGACGAGGGGACTTTTCGACACATGTCTTTACGACATTGCACTGGTTTGTTCATTCTGACATTGATTAATCCCCCATTACTTTTCTATTCAAGCGGGCGCCTATCATCTGCTTCCAGCAAATCGTGACAATACAGTCCACGGCGATCCTTCTGTAAAAAAGGAAAAGGGGGGCTTGGCTTCACCCAAAGCCTGCTCTAAAACAGCATCAATCCACGTTTGTGTCAAGCGGAGTTACCTTCACAGCACACAGGACCGGGCAGGCGATCTGAAAAGCCCGGTGATTCATGTATGTGAATGCATAAAACAAGATGCGTGGGGGCGCGCGCACGCGTATTTCAACTTGAGTGTGTGTGCGCAGTGTACATGTGTGTGTTTATGCATGTGCGTGTGAGTAAGTGAGTGGCTGTGGTTCTGTGTGTGTGTGTGTGTGTGTGTGTGTGTGTGTGTGTGTGTGTGTGAGAGAGAGAGAGAGAGAGAGAGGGAGAGAGAGAGAGAGAGAGAGACTTCAAAGTGGGTCGCAAATATTGAATGCCTTGTTCGTGAGTCTTCTGCTTTTAGTTAATTTAATTGGAGTCAGAATTAATCAAACAAACTCAAACAAACGTGTCCACATATGTCCATCCATTTTCTGAACATTCTCTGAATTCTCACTCAAAAGAGAACTGTTCAGATATATGTAGTATATTAGACAATTCCCTGTTCATAGCATATCCCTCCACAGACACACATACATACACACTGGCTGAGTGATTGTGAAAATCTTTACAGAAATTTTCTGTTAAATTCCCTGTTCATCAATACCCATAAATACCTGCAGGTCTAAACATGAAAGGGTGTTCCATGCAAACCCATCATTTCAACAAATGTCCTTAGGGTTGCACTATTGTCTTTGTCTAAACTGGAGTGTGTTACCCTTAAATGCACCACACTGGATGCTTCCATCCTTTATTGGGCAGCGGTATAAAATATTTATCAGCCCATTTCAAATGAGGTAAAAAATTTAGCCTGACCCCTCTATCTGTCTTGAAAGTAAATGTATGTGTGTATGTGTGTGTGTGTGTGTGTGTGTGTGTGTGTGTGAGAGAGAGAGAGAGAGAGAGAGAGAGCGCGCATTTTCATTTTCTGTACAGACGCTTGGTCTGTATGTCTACTTCACGGAACAGGGGAATGTGGCATGCATTGGGTGTATGAATACAGGCCAGTATTAATAGTTTCTGGGCAGACTATGCAGTGTCTCATTATTTCTTGACTTTAAAAGTGTCCCTAGAATTGCCCGTGTCTGAAAGGGATGTTTCTTTCGTGCAGTGCTGCTACTGAAAGTGCGATTCTCCACGAGTCTCATTCGGCGTGTGTGTGTGTGTGGGTGTGTGTGTGCGCGCAACGCGCGTGAGAGCGGTGGTGAATGTGGTGTCATCACTAACTTTGAGTTTGTGTAACTTGAGAAGAAGGATGTGGTTGACTATGAGAGGGTGCAGTGGAGTTTCACTGTTTTCTGATTGGATTGAGTGAACGCGTTGAGCACTGAATGTCATGCCGAAAGGCCGTTAGCCTAATATTGGGCCGCAGAAGGGGAGTTAAGTGCCATCTTCACCATGCACCGCATGGTCAGGAAACTTCCCCGCCGCAGCCTTTTCTCGGCAGCATCAGTTACAAATGCATTTACCAATGACAGCATCAGCATTTATCTTGTTAAGAGTCAACCATGGCCACTCCGCTGAAATGTCTGTCTTCGAGTGAGAGTTAATGTGATCTCCTTTGCGCCTCTAAACTTTCGTGTAGGTCTGTCAGGAGATACGTTACCGTAAAAGGATTATATCGTCGCAAAACGTTATCGTCTTATTGCTTTAAGGAAGTACTGTGCATCATCGGGGCTATTGTCTCCCTCTGCTCTGTATTTTGTGGGGGAAAATGGCAGGTTTCTGCAGAGTAGTCAACACCAACATTGCAGGAGGACTGTGTGGGTGGATATATGAAAGGCAGAAATCTAAATGTGTCTGACACACGGTCCACCGTGCAGCTACCGCTCCCTCAAAACACACGCAATGAGACAGGCGGCGGAGCTTCTAGGTCCGAGACCCCTCAGAGACATGAATAGAAATGGAAATCAGAGTGGCGAGAGCAAGCATGTCTGGATGTAGCCTGGCTAATGATAGGGTTCAGACGTGTAAATGCGCTTCAGAGGCCCAGGCTGTCTTTAACTGTTACCGAGTGCGTGCTTCACTCGGCGGGGGGAGCAGGTGGATGAGAGTGTTTAAAATGTTCCCATGTATTTGATCCAGCGTTTAAGGCTCAAGCGCATTATTGATATTGTGTAGGCCTAGCTGCCTCTGTGAGAATTAGCCACTTTCTTATGAGTTCACTGATAAGACATACACGCCATATTGGATTGGCAGTATGTCTACAGATTCTCTCTGGCCCAAACCCCAGAATGATATTAGCCTATATGATGTAGTGTATAAATAGGCTAATATAAAATATCTCCAAATATGATGTTGGCCTACATGTGATTAGAATTTATGTTTCAATAGGGTAGCCTAGAGACATGAAAGCTGGTTGAGAGTAGGTCTAAAACAGTTCACACATGCAACATCATTGCTTGCAGCAAAAGTGCATTCAGATTCTAAATCTGATCGCTTGCGGTCTATGTATCAAGGGGCCAGGACTCAGAGGTTGAAAACCACTATCTGTTAAGCAAACAGTATTACTTTTTAACTGTCTGCGAGCCTAAATTAATAATGCAAACCTAATCCACAATGTAAATGTGCAACATAATATAAATCAGAAAAAGTGTTGGCATGAGTTTGTTAATATAATGGGACCACATTATCTTGCGTGGTGGATAGAATTTGGTCACATGCTATACATTTTTACACATTTTTACATTAATAAATAAACATTTGGTGGACCTCCAGTTGAATATCACTGCACTAGATAGCTATTTTATTTGGGCTATGAGGACTTGGGTTAAAGGTGCGAAATCCATTATAGGACAGACCATGGCATATTGGCTGTGTGGTTTAGCACCACAAAGAGGACATGGCCCAACAAACTATTTCCCTTCCGAAGGGCTTGACATTTGTTATTGGATGTGAATGTGTAGTCAGCCATAGCTAAGCTGACCAGACGTTGCTTTTAAGATATGTTCATTAGCAGCATCGCCACATAAAAGATTGAACTTGGGATCAGTGCAATATTAGCTTTTGATTGGCCTGGTCTGCAGTCAGGCCAGAGCTGATATGGTGACCTCAGTCTGACATTGCCTGTAGGCTATGTCAACCACTACATTGTAAATCCAGACTTGTTGGCAAGTGTTGGGAGGATAGTTGTGCTGGAGTTGGTGGACAGGTTTATTCAAGGTTACATTCATGTTATGAAGATTATGTTGCATGTAGTGAGAGTATCCAGGACATCTTATATGGGGAGGACCTATCTTCTTTTACCCATGATCTCAAAGGCCTATTCTCTGGAACATTTTTATATGGATTTGCTGTTTCCCCCTGAGTCTTTGGTAATAGAATCCCTTTCTTTACAAAAAAAAAAAGTCCTTCGTTGTTCAGTTTGTCACTTCTTCCTAGCAAATAGTCCATCACTTGGCCTTGGCCATGCGGCAAGTGTTGGGAGGATAGTTGTGCTGGAGTTGGTGGACAGGTTTATTCAAGGTTACATTCATGTTATGAAGATTATGTTGCATGTAGTGAGAGTATCCAGGACATCTTATATGGGGAGGACCTATCTTCTTTTACCCATGATCTCAAAGGCCTATTCTCTGGAACATTTTTATATGGATTTGCTGTTTCCCCCTGAGTCTTTGGTAATAGAATCCCTTTCTTTACAAAAAAAAAAAGTCCTTCGTTGTTCAGTTTGTCACTTCTTCCTAGCAAATAGTCCATCACTTGGCCTTGGCCATGCAGCTGCAGACTTAATGACGGTCAACCAATCATCTGCCACCTCTCAGCCTAATTGCGGAGGCGAAACACTCTGGAGTGCCCACTCTGAAGTGCCCTCGACCCTTGTCCTCCCTGCACCTGAGGGGCGGCCAAGGTGAAGGGCAAGGTGGATATGTGAGGTCTGGAGTCACTTCCCCCACTGGCCCCTTCCAGCCAGGTGGTGCGGGAGGGTTCCTGTCCATGGCCTCAGCCCATGTTTATTCACACAGGCATGGCGAGAGCTCGCAGTCACGATCCCGACACCTCCACGTAATCTTCCACTGGGAGGGCTGCTGAAATTAAAAGAGGCACGAGGAAGAGAATTGCTTGGCATTTACCCCCCCCCCCCCCTTTTTTTCTGAAAGCGATATATCAGGAGCGTCTCTTTTGTTGTCTTCTTCTCCCCTTTTCTGCCACTCTCCCTCCTGTGGCCATTCTTATTTTCTTCCACCTTTCAGCCCGAATGCCATATTGACATTCCTCGGTTCCCTGTGGAGATATAAACCGCAGTGGGGTTGTATTTATTGGCAAATGAACTGGGCCCGTAGAATGTTAAGGTTAAAAGTAGCTGGGCAATTCCATGCAAAGGTCATCCTTACCATGGAAAAAAAAGTTGTGCATACGCAAATAGAACTGTTGTTAAAATCTTCATTTAGGTCTATATTTTATTGTTTGTAACTGATCTGATTGAATTTGATGGAGAATTACACTCTTTTTACATCATAAATATGGTGTGCAACCATACAGAAACAACATTTTCACATGGTAATATTATACATATTTAAAAAGTGGATAAATGGACCCAAGGTTCAAACAAATTGTGTCATTTGACAAATTCCAGATTGACAAGGGAATGGTAGAGCAATGTCTATGCTCAGCTTGCCTAAGAGCACAACTCCTTACATTTGTAAGGCTTTTGTTTTTAAGTCAGCAAGTTCCATGGCCATGTCACATCCATAACGTTTTATAGGAAAGTTTATGCTACACAGTGTTGATGCGACAATGTCCATAGTGTCTGTGCAAAGCTGATTTAAATCAATGTAAAGTGTGATGACCAAATTGTGCCCCCTTCTTACTTTTAAAACCTTTAATGGTGCGTTATGGATGTGACGTTATGGATGTTACATAATGTGAATTTACAAGACTGGAGACTTTATTATACCTCAAAGCCGATAAAACGTCATACTGGTGGCATGTCAGTTTCAACGGATTTCACCTTAGTGTTTACAATTGACATTTCAAAGATTATTAGGTTGATCAAAACTACAGGGAGGCCTTGCCTAACCATAAGCAAAACAAACATAATATTAAAATACCTCCAGTGATTAGCCTAGCCATAGCATATTTTCAAGTGGCCTAATAACGAAAATCTGAGCGTTTATCTTCCTGTAACTTTACTGTTGTTGTACAGTAACTGGATTATCGTATCGTGTTAGCTGGTGAAGATGGCTGACTTTGCAGCTGGAGTTAACATAGCAACCTTTGCAGATCTGTTCAGCCTGCCGTTCACGTCTGCTTAACACAGTTTAATTTTAAATGTGACGCGATATGCCAGCATTTGTAGCTAATACCCACAGAGTAACATAAGTAACGGTAGCAATAAACTAGATGTACCGCATAGCGGTACAAAATATGACCGCCTCTCAGAACTGCATATTCTCTTCGCAAAAATAAATCACGCTTGTCAATTGCAAAAACTGCAAACTGCAAAAGGACATTTTGCAGTTTCCTTCAAAATTCACAGAGTTTGTAGAAAACCTGTAATCTCTCACAAAAGTGTGACCATTTCATGTCACATCCATAAGATAAAATGCCTTGATTAAATTTGATTAAAATGCCTTGATGAAATTGATTATATGAAAGTTGAGGATTTCTCAGTATTCGGAGGACAGAGGTTACATTAAAAGTTATGCAAATTAATTCACTGATACTAATTTTGCCCCCACTCTAAGGCACTTTGTTTACCAATATGAGTCCAATTGTCACATCCATAACGCTGGAACTGCCCAGCTCCTAACTGGCAAATTTAGGAGAAACTCCTAAAAACTATGTATATAGGCCTACAGTAGTTTACTAGACAAACTAAAAATATGACCGCCGCTCAGTCTTGTACATCCGTTCCACAAACATAAATTACACTAATCAATTTGTATCCATCTTCTACTCCACCCCCACTCTTGAAACTCTTGTGTATGCTTGTTTGGCATGTGTGTGTGTGTGTGCGGGCCGCACAGCAAGTAGCCTACTGGCGCTGCAAAGGTAAATAGATTTGTGGCACTAGCCAAAAAATTTGTAGCATTGTTGTTATAAAACCTTTAAAATCTCTAAACAATCACAAGTAGGGCAGTTCATCACAGTTCATCCATTGCACCTGGACTGATTAAAGGTCATGTACACCTGTAGGCTACATTGTATTTGGGGAAAGCAGAAGGTATCAGTTTTACATTTATTTATTTATTAACAAACAAAACAATCCCTGTCATTTCCATGCAGTTTTCAACAGCTATCAAGAAGAGAGGTCATGCCATGGATTTTTGTGAATGTTTCTTCTACATAATTTTAGTCATCTTTAGTTCATATGATATTCAACTTTATTGTCAATGCACAAATTAAATACCAATCCTTTTTTGCATATTTTGCAAATTTGCAAATTTTCACAATCCATCCTTAGTGTTTTTTTCTGTATGTTTTAAAATAAGCGATTATATCTATTCCGAAAAGTGATTTTCACATTTTCTTCAAATTTTTTGACAATTAATTCCACTTTTTGCTAGCCCGGCGAGCAAGACCCACATTAACATGTCGGGTCTGGACACTCACCGTTCGCAGTGCTCAGTCCGAGGGGCGGGATAATCAGTTGTCTTTCAAATTCCCTCTGCACGCAATAGGACAGCGGCAGCGCTATGAGTCCCATGCCTTTCCCACCAGCGGAGCTAGTTGGCTAGTTCAAACGTTTGCCAATTTAATAAAAGCTTAACTCGTGTCACACTGTTCGCCAACAGCAACATCCATCTTATTATGACCGCCGCCAGCGAAGCGGCGGTCATAATAAGATGGATGTTTTTGCTTAGTCAGATTTTTTTTCTTTTTTTTTTTCTCGCATGTCCAAATTTCCGTCAATGATTCCCGGGACACTGAAAGACCGGGGTAGACGAAACTTGGTGGGCATGTAACCCCATATGGATAGCATGGAACCATCGTTTTTCGATCTGTAGCCCCCGCTGGACTGCACCCCCCGAAAGGAGGGTAGGGCAGACACAGTTTTCTGTGAATATCTCGAGAACCGTAAGGTTTAGGAGGACCATTTTTTTTTTGTATGTTGATCTCAAGGGGCCATGTCAACCCATTCCATAACCACTCATTTCATGTATAGCGCCACCTAGTTAAACACAAAAAAGTAAAAAATTAGGTGTTTTCATCACAATATCTCTGGCTGACATGGTCATAACTGCACAAAATTGAAAGTGTAGGATCATTATGACACTCTCCGAATGCATGCCAAGTTTTGTGTACTTTCGTTCATGGGGGGCCTTACAATAAAACAATTTATGTGTACATTTAGTGACATACACCAACAAAGATTCCCGGGACACTGAAAGACCGGGGTACACAAAACTTGGTGGGCATGTACCCCCACATGGATAGCATGGAACTGTCATTTTTCGTTTTGATCTGTAGCCCCCCCGCTGGACTGGACCCCCCGAAAGGAGGGTAGACCAGACACAGTTCTCTGTGAATATCTTGAGAACTGTAGGGCCTAGGATGACCATTTTTTCCGTATATTTGCCTCCAGGGGTCATGTTAACCCAGTTCATGTGCACACATGTGCACAAACAGATACACACACACACACACATTCACAGTAATCATACGTATGACCAGGGCCGGCCCGAGGCATAAGCGAACTAAGCGGCTGCTTGGGGCCTCCTGGCCACCAGGGGGCCCCCAATCGAGTTTCTTTTTTTTTTTTTTTACATAATAAATAACGTAAACAAGTATAAATAAAGAAGAAGAATAAATGAAACAATTATCATTCAAATCAAGAAAATTATGATTTCATGATCAATATGCCTGCCTACTGCTACTGTGTCTGCCAGCCTTTGAGTCACGCGCATAAAGTAGACACCTCGGTGGATAGACAATTCGTGCAGACACTGCAACAAGTTCAACAATCGGAAGAGACGGTAATGTTAAGACAAGTCACAAAAAAGGACGTATCCCTCTGGTGCCGAAAACAGAACGAAGAAAATGACAGAGGAGGAGAAAAACGAGCAAGATACAGGTATGTTTTGCATGATTATTTACAGTATGTTTTGTGCTTGAGGTAGCTAGCTAGCTGTCATGATCGATCTAATATAAGCCATCACCAGAGCTAAATCTCCGCCATCAACAGAGAAATGTCTCCCATTAATATATATTTATCTAGATGTATTTCAGATGTCAAGGATATTGGGATTGTTTTGGATGTTCAATCAAGCATGTATCCTAGCTCTAGGTGGGCTTATTATGTCGTAAATTAAAGTTAGCTAGCTGACTGAAGTGGACATTAGCACTACAGTAGCTACATGAAAACGTAGCTGAAGGCAAATTTACCACAGAGGGATTGTTTCTGCTTTCGCACCTGAAAGTGTTGATAGTTTATTACTGCTCTATAATATGTGACATAGTGGTAAGTCTGATAGCAACAACAGACTTAGCCCAGGCTCCCAGTCCCAACCCAACCCACTGACTAGCGCGACTCTGGGCATCGGTAACGTTCCAGCTTCATAGGCAAAGATGGAACAGCAGTGCGCTCTGCTCTAAGATCTTTGGAGAGATATGGTAGTGTTTGAAAAAAATATACCATGTTGGGTGGGGAGACTTCTGTGATGAAAATAAACTTACATTTGATTAAGATAGTGGCAAGTGATGTAGCGGTGCTACCCTAATATTTAGGCTGCAGTAGATCACCATGTTAAGCGTTCACCATACTGCAATTAAGTATACTCTTTTGATTATGCCTCATTTGCCAATAGAATATGAATTGTTACATGTGGAATTGCTTGTTATTTGAGTGTAAGTAATGATAGCAAAATAAACTCATTATGCTCGATCAACTATGCACTTATGCAATATTTTTTTTTTTCAGAGACACTGTTGAAGTCCTTTGGAGCACATCTCTACCTCTACCTAACTCTACCTACCAGAAGGTGAGGTTTTCTTGATGGCAAATGGTTACATAGCCTGTTAATATGACACGACACATTTAACATTGTTTTTTTTTACATTTTATTTATGTATTTATTTAATCATTGCAGGTTCGTCCACTGCAGAGTTGCAGATGCCTAAAAACCAGGAACGAAGTAGGAATAATTATGTATTTTTTGGGACATTTTATTTTTGATTATTAATGTTTGTCTATTTTGTTTTTATTTTGTAGTTGAAAATTGCTCATTTAATGCACATTTGCGGATTTGTTCAGCAAATCTGTTGAAAAACAAGTCATTAAACTGATATACTTGTTTACAACAAATACAAATGCTGTTGTATTTTGTTATTTGTCAATACAACTTCAGTAAACCACCCTTAGTGCTTCACTTTGAATATGAATGTTTCAAATAAATCTGTGATTTTAGTACCCTCTAAGATTAAAAGGTGACAGGGTTGGTGTAAATAACAACTATATTAATACATTGGTTTACCAAGCACATGGGGCCAGAAGTCTAGATTGGAGCCCCAAAACATTTTTGGCATGTGAGCAAGGATGGATTACTGAATGAGCCTACCGAGCCCAAGAGGTCAAGGGACCCTGAACCCCAAGTAGTTGTGTGAATTCACTACCAATAAGTCAAAAAGCAAAAGGCTATGAATCTGAACAAATTTAGGTACTGCCCTTCTCCAGCTGACCATCCCAAAAATGCACCAGAATACAGGAAATCACATCTAACCCCCCCCCCCACACACACACACACACGTTTGTACCCACATTTGCACAAACAGGGTAGGGGGAGAGGGTCCTTATGCATCTGTGTCCAGGGGGACAGTAGTTCATAATCAGTCGCTGTATTAATACATAACCTCACTGTATTAATTTATAATATGACATTATAGTGTGAAGTTGTCAATTATCGCCAAGCACAGGTGACTGCGTTGTGGGAGGGGGCCCCCAAATCAAATTCTGCTTAGGGCCCCCAAAAGGCTTGGACCGGCACTGCGTATGACACATACTCACACAGTAGACATATGTACGCTTCCATGCACAGGCACATACGCAGGCACGCACACACACACACACACACACACACACACACACTCACACACACACACACACCTACACACATAACATAAACATAACACAAACAATCAAGAATTCTCATAATTATGAACAGGCAAGATGGAGGTGGGGTTGTATAAAATGAATTTTACATGTGAAATCTATGAACTAATCATGTTTTGGTACTTGTTGTCTAGCAGATACCAGTGAGAATTGATTGTGGATAATGCAATTTAGTGAGACAGTTAGAATCATATAGGCCTTTCAGCGTGATTTCTTTTTGTGGAAAAAATGTGCTGGACTGGGCGGCGGTCATATTTTGTACCGCTCTGCGGTACATCTAGTTTGTTTTCAAGTAGCAGGGAATTCAAGCCAAACCGTTGCAACTCTGCCATCAATCATTATGTTAAGCTCACCTAACGACTTTACACGATTTCATTGGCCCGGAGAAGTTTCGATATCTGGAGCTCACAAGCCAACGAGAGTTGCTAGACTAGCCCTGCAGCAAATGTAATTTGCTGCCGCTAGGGGCGCGTCTAGATTTCTAGGCTAACTTTTTGCACACAAAACCCCCAGATAATGTAGAAAGGTTGTTGGTTCTAAAACAATATCCATAGTTTTCAAACTTTGAGTGTCTGAAAAGTGTAAAAACAAAACAGACTGTGGGAGGTGGAAGGGGTTTTGCCCACTAGAAAAAGACTAGAGTGCCAGGTGGTAATATGGGTACAGTGGCAGGACAGCACACTGCAATCTCCCAGAAGAACTACATTTATTGAGTTAAAAACATAATGCAACGTTTCGACCCACCAGGGTCTTCATCAGGCCTGATGATGACCCTGGTGGGTCGAAACGTTGCGTTATGTGTTATGATTGTAGTGTGCGGACAACTACTCTTCTTTCCTTGATAAGCTTTTTTTGTCCTGCACCTGGCCTCAGTGAGGTGGGATGTGCATACAACCACTTTGAAGAGGACTACATTGTTTTGACCACCATGCCTACGATATGCCGCAGCCTCTTCTAAGTGTCTCCTAGCACTAGCATAGACAGAAGTCAGGTACTCTTGATGTTGCACCACCCAATCAGTCGGTGGACTGTCCCTGTGGTCACCTCCAGTATTTCCAAGTAGGTGGTCGACTGGTAACTGTGGCTTCTGACCGAACATCAGCTTGTATGGGGAGTGATGTGTGGACTGGTACACGGTGGTATTATAGGCGAACAGGAACTGAGGGAGCAACTGGGGCCCTTTACACTTCTTTTCAGGAGGTAAGGTCCTGAGCAAGTCATGAAGTGTCCTGTTGAAACGTTCACATTGACCATTCCCCTCTGGATGATAAGTGGTGGTTCTAGTCTTTGTTATGATGTAGGTGTCACACAGGTGCTTCAACAGCTCCCCCTCAAAGCTGCGCCCCTGATCAGAGTGGATTCTCCTTGGCACGCCATACACATAGAACCATCACTCAGTTAGAAACTTTGAGAAAACATTTGTGACTACCAGAACATTCTCTTGTCCTGTGCTAGCCCAATCCAAGAGAGTAAAGTCAATGGAGATTATCTACAAAGGCTTAGTGACTAACATATTTCCCAAGAAGGTTCTGGCTTGGGTTGTCTTGCTTTAGCAACCACACAGTGCTCACACTAAGAACACCACTTTTGCACCTCATGCCACATGTGGGGCCAGTAGCACCTCTGTCATATCAAATCTGTGGTCCTGTCCACCCCCAGATGGCCGTTGTTGTTGTGTAGGCTAGTGAGCACTTCGACTCGCAACACCTTTGGCAGTAAAAGCTGCAGCACTGGATCCCTGGAAGGAGGAGCCTGGATCGCTCGGTACAAGGTCCCATCCACTTCCTGTATCTGGGAACACTGCTTTATCAACTGCGGCATTCCCTTGGTTCACTCAACTTCACGGGTATGTGGTCGTTCCCTGTCACCAAAACCAAAGGTATCTAGAAATACAGGGATCAGTCCCTTGCAGGACTTTCAGGTCTTTTTTGGTTCAACCAGGGATGGTGTCCACCATACATACATTCTGTTATCCAAGAGTCTTGGATACGTGCACTCGAGGCTTGCATGTTAGCTATGGCAAGCGGCAGGGGGACGTCCAGGCCGTGTGACACAGATCGCAAATTGTTAGTGGGGCTTGTGGGAAGCCTAGAAAGGGTATCGGCATTGCAATTAGCTGTCCCAGGACAATATTTGATGTTGTAATAAAGAGGGCAAGCTGAGAAACCCAGCATGTTCCAGAGTGCCCAGTTTCGCTGACTGCAGGTATTGGAAGGGATTGTTGTCAGTGTACACGGTGAACGTGTTGCCCTGGAGATACTTGCCATTTTGATTGTGATTGCCCACTTGACTGCAAGGAGTTTGAGTTTCATGGCACTATAATTTGACATGTTCCTCTCACTTGGTCGCAAGCCCCGGCTAGCAAAGGCTATTGGTCGCTGTAACCCATCCTTCTCCTGTGACAGAACTGCCCCCAATCCTGCATGGCATGCATCCGTCTCTAAGATAAAGGGACAACTGAAATCGGCATAACTTAGGACTGGTGCTTGAACAAGCCATTCTTTTAAGGCTCTGAATCCAGAAAAAGATCTGAAGGCAAACCTGAACGTGACTACATTCAATGTTAACTATCCAATTTTCAAATGTCTGTAATTGAAATGTATGCAAATTAGTGCATAATTAATGAGATATTGTTAAATTACCTGCATAAACATATATTTTCTGAAAACTTGTAATGCAAACAAATATTGTCTCTACATAAATAATCAACTAGTGGAGTTTCATAAGAATATCAAGGAGTTACATTTTTTACCCTATTCACCCGTTCTATGTTGCCTATGGAGGCCAGTTTTAGGCCGCAAATGCTAATTAGAAGGTTTAAAACTAAAAAATCAGCTAAGTAAATATGATATTCAGAATCAGCACCCAAAAATTAGGCAGAATACCCGCTTTGCCAGTGTTTTCTCACATTTGACCCCCAAGTGATAGTAGTCCCAGTCTTAATTATGCATTATATAAATGATGATGTCATCTAAGTGTGAAAATGGATTGTGAAAATTTGAAGACAAAAAAAATCTTGTTCCTTAGACTCTATACTTGCAAAATATGCAAAAAAATAATTTTTTACAAGAAAATCCAGCGGAATTACACAAGACACGTACTAATGGATGAAATTCTACAAAACTTGGCATACCCCCAGAGAATGCCAGGTTAATCATACACATAACATTTGGTGCATTTCTGAACATCTTAACTGAAGAAAGGGGCGATTAAAGCAGAATATTGCATTTTCATTTTTTACCGGGTGTGGGGGGGGGGGGGGGTTGGGTAAGGTTGATGTGGGCCCTTGAGACCAAACATTTCTTAATCCTCAGTGCCACAGATCAGGTAGTTATTTAGGAAAAACTGCATGCGGGGGGGGGGGGGGTTGGGGGAGTGCATGGGGATGCAATAACGCTACCAACCAAAACTACTCATTATCAACATTTACATTAAATGTAACGTTTCATTGTGGATGAAATTAAAATGTTCTCCTCTTTGCAAACGTAGGCATATGACAGATTAATTTAATAATGTTGCAAAGATACTGCATCAATCCGTATGTTTCATTAGGCTACTAGGCTTGGCCTATTTGTTTTGCCTTTTTATTCATTTAGGCTATTATTCAGTTATTCATCATCTTCCGTCCATCGCAGTGTAGCGCACGCATTCTCAGACTGGTCACATCGTAGGGGAGGCGTTTGAGACTCCGCCTTAACAATCTTTGTCTGAAGTTCGCCTACAAAAAGGAACCAAAGCTGCCATCTTTGCCCATACAAGGAGATCCGGGTATTAATTGAAGCTAACTAGCCTACCTATGGTGAATTGCATTGCAAGTTAGCTCTGGGGTAGCACAAATTAAAGCTTGCCGTCTTGACTTGGGGCATACCAAAGATCATAGTATCCACTCGAAGGCAGGGGACAAAAGTGTGCAGGGCAAAACGTCTGCATTTCCGATTCCCTTGTCCTCGCAAGAGTTAAGAGATTTTGGATTATCGCACCTGTTTATTTTACCATAGGGGAAAAAATAAATAAATAAATAAATAAATAAATAAATAAATAAATAAATAAATAAATAAATAAATAAATAAATAAAAATCGCAAGATATTCCATCAACCTCGCTAATGAAGGCGGCGCTTAACAGAAATAGCCTGGCTTGAACTAGCGTAGACTTCCACTTGGGGCTGAAGCCGTTCCATTAACTCAAGTTAGCGGCATCTTGGTCTCGTTTATTCAAGCGAGGTTAAAGTCAGCTTCATCTCTGCTCGTGCACGAGGTAGAACAGTAGACCAAAACAGTAGATTGACGAAAAGAGGATATATGTCGTAAAATTAAGACAATACTAGACGATTTCTGTTCGATTTGGCAAGTGCCATCTACAGGATTTTCATCGAAAGTCATCAAATTTAACATCGAGAGAAAAAAATAGATTGCCTACAGAAATGGGAGAATAATGAAAGCATACATTTAAAACAACAATGCTAATGGTTTTGAAATGAATTGCAAGTTTGATTGGCTTCACTCTTGAACACATAGGTCTACAGTCTATGCTTGAACAAAACGAGTGCATGAATAAATAGTATAAACTCAAAAACAACTTATGGATATAGATATTCAAAACAATCTATAGCCTAGCTTACGTTCTTAGATTAAAAGATTTCATTCACTCCAAATTAGCCCTTTCATGCACACATTATGAAAAAAATTGTCTAGATTTTTTTAATATTGATTTTATTACTCTATATGAGCCTAAAACTGAAAATCATTTTGAATTTTTAAAAAATATGATTTTATATAGAAGTTATTTTACTGTCCACGTATGTGGACAGTGCGCAACTATGGGGTAAAAAATAATAAAGAGTAATGACAGAAAATATGGACCATTATGTGACTTTAATGCAAAAAACCAACAGTTTTTTCAAGTACATCATAACAGTAATGATTTTAATGACACAGAAGGATATTCTGAAGATGTTATGCAACATTACAAAGAGTTAATTTTTTTTAAAAGAGTTATTTATAACAGTTTTTGATCAATTTTTGAAATTTTTTTTAACAGATAACATATACATTATTAAAAAAATATTTGTCCAGTTATAAAAAGTAGATTTTACAATCATATCATGTTGGTTATGTTGTTAACTGCTGAAAAATATTTTTTACTATGTCATTTAGAAGATAATATTTACAAACATCTCAAAATAATTAAAAAAATGTTTTAAGTTTCAACAACTGATTCATTTTACAATAATGTCTGTAATGTTATGAACAGCATATTACTTTTTTAGCATGTAACATATTTTTAAACAGATTTGTGTGTGTGTGTGTGTGTGTATGTACTGTATGTGTGTGTGTGTGTACTGTATGCGTGTGTGTACTATGTGTGTGTGTGTACTGTATGTGTGTGTTTGTGTGTGTGTGTGTGTACTGTGTGTGTGTGTGTGTGTGTGTACTGTATGTACAGTATGTGTGTGTGTGTGTGTGTGTGTACTGTATGTGTGTGTGTACTGTATGTGTGTGTGTGTGTGTACTGTATGTGTGTGTGTTTGTGTGTACTGTGTGTGTGTGTGTGTTTGTGTGTACTGTGTGTGTGTGTGTGTGTGTGTGTGTGTGTATGTGTGTGTGTGTGTGTACCGTATGTGTGTGAGTGTGTGTGTGTGTAATGAGTGTGCGTGTGTGTGTGTATTGTATGTGTGTGTGTGTATTGTATGTGTGTGTGTGTACACCACTTAGTCACTACCTAATGTCTTAATATATTACTCTTTGCAAATATGCACACCATTCATTGGTATCTATATATTTCTGTAATGTTGTCATAAATAGGCAGTTCACATAATGTATAACATGTAGTTAGGTCATTATTTATGTTTACCAAATGTTTGTTTCTTTGTAATTTAAAGTAGTTAAATTCATATTTGAACAATACAAATAAAAAAACTTCCTAGTTACAAAATCAGATTTTTGGTAATTTAACTCCTCTGTTGCGCGACGTCCACATACGTGGACAGTTGTTTTTTAGCGTCTACAAACTATATTTTACATCAAATTTCATTTCTAACCTCATAGAGTTGTTCAACACACTCTCCTGTACACCATAATATTTTTTTTTACCTGGTTTTGCCTTCTTGAGTAGAAACTTTTTACAGATATGCCTGGAGCATTCAGCACATGGCCATTACTATCAGCCATGTTGAATTGATGATGTCATCAAGCAGTCAATATTCCAAATATAAGATGATACATATTGTTAATATATTGCAATGGATCTATTAAAACTGCCCTCAAGTGGATTGGAGTATATCAACATGATAAACAAATAGAAATCAGAGTAAAAGTTACTGTCCACAGATGTGGACATTACGCATGAAAGGGCTAGGTATAGGTGGTCATAAAATAAATTAGTATCAACATAATAGGCTATTGTCTCCCATAAGTCCCAAAGTGTTTTGAAATAAAATTATCTGAAATGCAATGGCTTTCAATTCAATTTATGCCTAATATTTAATCTGTGTAGCACACAGTTGATTTGACATTCATGAACAATCGTCGACACATGAAGCAGTTTTAATTATTAGCTGCCTATAGGCTACAGAATAATTATCCTTTGGCTTGCATCAGATATAATAGGCTATAGCCCACTGGCAAAGCTGTCACTGAACAGCCTACCAAATGTGCATGACCCTTTATCAGCAGTAGACATATGTCTTTCATCAAAGATTATAACTAAAAATGTCATTATCAAGGTGATAAACAATGTAGCCTTAATACTTCGTTTGGGAAGCGAACCTGCGAACACGCAGGAATGTAATTCCTTTCCTAGGCAGTCTCGCTGCACGTTACACCACCACCGAACGTAAGTGATGCAGAGTAGCACGATTCCTAGAACCACACGCATGTGAAGTTAAAACATTTTTAATTGTATAATCTTCATACATTCTTTGGAGCTAGTGAATGTGTAAATCCATGCTTGGTGCACTGTCGGAAAAAACATTTCTATAGGCCTACTTCTATTTTTGAAGTTGTAGGCTACAGGTGACGAGAGCACAGGTTGACGGAACCATCTTTTTGGACTCGTTTTCCGACTGATTGGTTTTTTTGCAACACAGCTTAATTTAGCTTGAAAGTTAACCTGCTACGGAGCAGGTTAGTTCTGTGGCATAAATTCCCATGGTTACCAAACTGGGATTCACGTTAACCTCCTTAATAGAACGGAATTCTCACTAAAATTAGCGAGACTTATCGAAATAAGCCAGGTTTGGCCTTTAGCGAGGTTGATGGAATATCCCCCAGATCTCCTTATATGGGCAAACATGGCAGCTTTTTTGTAGGCAAACTTCAATCAGCCAATCAGGTGGTCACTTCAGTCAAGCTTGTGCATGAGTAATGACATCATCCATAGCAACGAAGACTCGCTCTTAGTTTAGAAGTTGTCATTTTTCCTTACTAAGAGTACTCGTAGGTCTGAAAGGCTTTGTGAATAAAACTCCAAGCTAAAATCTTCTAGTGCGATTTAGGAGTACTCCTAGTGGTAAGATCAAATGCTTTGTGAATACGTGCCCTGATCTTTAAGCCTCAACCTTTGGTGTTGACTGTGTGAAGGCTTGCACTTTTTAAGGGCTGTTAGGTCAGACTGTCACAATGGCCATGCTGTTCATCACACCATGTCTTCACAATATAAACCCTCCATGGAGTGTTATCCCTTTGGAATTTTGTGAGAAGACTAAAATGGCAAACATCAAAACATACAGCCTTTTGCCCCATGACAATCATGCAATGTTTACAAGTAAGCATATTCTGAATGCAGGGTTTTTTACAATTCCGAAGAGAGATGTTTCACTGTAGAACAAGAAGCCTAGGCCTAGTCCAAATTCAAGAGAACCTTCCACACAGGTGGGGGAGTCTAGCAGCAGAGCAGCCGTTTAACCCAGGGGTTCCACAACTTTTCCATGACAAGGCCCCCCAAATACCACTAGGTTCTGGCCAAGGACCCCTTTGATGTGTTATTAAACCCATCGACAACACTACGGCAAAAACACATTAAGCTAATCCTAATAATTATTTTAGCCACAAGCACTTCGCAATGGAGCATACAGTGTGAAAAAACTGCATTTGGGGCTTTCTGCTATATGAGAGCTATCACTCTACTATTATTCTCAGTCATGATCATGGAAAATATAATGTTCAAATATGCGAGACATTATTATAATGGCATTGTATAACAACCATCATAGTAATAGGTATATTTAAAAAATTTCAAATGTATTTATTTGTTCCTTTTATTTTTCCTTCCAACTTGCTGAGGCCCCCCTGGCGGCCCCAGCCCCCACTTTGAAAACCACTGGTTTAACCAACAGAAATATCTCTGGGGTAACATCTACTTATACCAACAAAACAATGTCACGACAGATGCTGCAGTAGCCGCTTGCTTCCAACTTATTGTTTGCCAAATTAACCCTTAAAAGGTGTGGGATTTTGAACATTCTAACATAAGATTCCGTATTGCAACAATTAAGGTTGTAAAATTCTATGTTGAATTCAATGAACCCAGATATTCTTTAGAACATTCATTTTCCAACATTCCCACCACAGCGGTTTGACGATACACCTTTAAGAGTTGAGCTCAACACAAACCGAGATCATGGGACTGACAGGCAAAGCATGGGCCAGATTGAATTTACAGCAGGAATAAGGCAACACTACAGAATTTAAATGAGCGCCTCAATAATTCCTGAGCAAACACCAGTGGGGTAATATTATTCTGCATTTCTGACACTTAATTTAAATTCCACAGCAGCACAATAGGAGCCATCCTATTCACAAGCCGTACATTATTGAGGCAATGTTGTTGCTCCTCCTCCTCCATCTACTAAATGGCAGCTAACAAGCAACACAAATCAAATGTGTTCTTCACACGGCAAAGTTATGTTAAATATGCCCAAAGGCGAGGGCAGATCTCCCCGATCATGATTTAATTCTTAATAATACTGCATCAAGAGAGGCTTGTTTTGAAGTCCATGGTTAGTACTCAGTGGCAATATTAATTGTTCTAACATTTGGCCTACTATCTGCTGATTAATACCCAGAGGCATTTGGGTGGTTGATTAATCAGACAGTGTGCCTGCTGTTATATTGAGGCTTTTCTTTAAGAATGCAAACAACCTCAACACACCCCATTACACATTTCAGTAAAAGTAGAAAACAAATGCCTGCTAAAAGATGCTCCCAACGAGAGATCTTCACCCTGCTATGTCTAGACACAATACTGTTAGAGCCAAAAAGTTGAAACTACTCAAAAGTTTGTGTCTGAATTTTAACAAGTCTAGCTTTGGCAGCCATAAAAAAAAAAAGGAAAGCAGGGAAACTCTGGCATTGAACAGCTGATGGATGAGGGACGTAGGAGAACAATGGAAAAGGAGACGCAGCTGGGATGGTGTGGCGATCTGCAGTGCTCAGACAAGGATGTATGAGGGACAATAAATCAATTAAATCATGACAAGACCACCAAATGTGCCAACTTAAATAACATTTACTTGCTCAAAAATTCTCACAAAAAGAGCTGTACAGTTGACAAACATGCCAGTTTTGAGGGGGGTTTCCAGCCAACTGAAATGCACCAGTTGGTCCATACAGAATACATACAGGCATGCGCGCGCGCACACACACACACACACACACACACACACACACCAGCATATCACAACAGAGACTGAAGAGCAACGCATTTGGTTGAAAAGAAAAGTTCAGCTCTTGATATATTTGTTCATCATGTGATCACAGAAAATATAGATTTAAACTTACATTTTTCTGCTTGGAAGGTTTAAAAATAAAAGACAAGGAAGCTCGAGGGAAAAAATAAATAAAAAAAATAACCACGCTTAAGTATATACACAGCAAAAGAACGGAAAAAAAGATGGTTAAATGCAGGTTAAAGCTTTTGGTAGGTAGAGATGAGATCACAGAAGAGGAAAAAAAAAAAAAAGGCTGGCAAGTTCCGGCACACTTGTGGAGTTGTTTTAAGATCTGTGGCCAGGCAGAGCACAAGTTAGAGGTAATGGGGTTATCACAATCAAAATGTCAACCAGATTAATAAGAACAGCTTTAAAACGGAGTCACATGGTCCTGCTACTCGGCACAGGCCATACCTAGCGCCCCCAGTTCCTTGGACCCAACAGACCAGAAGGGGTTGTGCATGAGGTGGATCAAAGAGGGAGATGAAGATGAAATGGGACTTTCCCCGAGAGGTTCAGGGAGGGCTTTGTCAACGGAATGCTTCGGACACAACAGAAGGGTGAGCACAGGTCCGGCCTGCACCAGAGGGTCGTCCACTCGGGCAGGAAAAGCGTAAAATGACAGCAGCAGCAGTAAGAACATAGCATGAACAGAGACTGGCTAAAGCTGCTGCGGTTGCTGCTGGTCAAGTCCAGTACCAGTGAATGCCTCAAGAATGGCAGGCTCCCTCTGCTGGTCAGCAGGGGAGAAGCAGCCCTGAGGGAGGAAGGAGACAGGGAGAGAGAGAGAGAGGGAGGGAGAAAGAAAGAAAAAGAGAAAATGAGCAGAACTGGATGGTTAGAGGGAGGTGAGCGAGGGGGTGAGGTGAACAGAAGGTGCACCGCTGGGACACTTGGCCCTGCTAATGCCCTCCCCTGTGAACAGAGGGAAAAAAAAAAAAAAAAGCCCCAAAAAAAAAAAGTGATAAGCGCCACACAGCCCCACCGATCAATTACACAGCTGTGTTTGGGTGGGCGAGACAGCGAGGTGCCAACACTGCAGAACAGCAAACTACAAGACTCAACAAAAAGAACTGGGGGGGGGGGTCTGCATACAGAACATGTGAGAACAGAAAAGTAAGAGGACTCGACTGGTGTGAAGGGATAGGATCTGTGTGTGTGTGTGTATGTGTGTGAACACCCACCATTCCGTGCAGAAAACCTGAATCAATAACAGGATGGAGGGATTACAGAGAAGAGGAAGAAAGAAAAAGATGAGAAAGTGAAAAATGAAAAGACAAACAGGCAAGATCTTATTTTTAGCAGACAGACATATTGAGACGAAGACAGACACACACAATACGTTGGTAGGAAAGCAAGGAGACACTAAGATAGCTAGCATCAGCACTGCACCGACAGGCCAGTCCAGGTTACATTCTCTACGCCACCCCTGAGGGTCAAAGAAAAGATGATATGAAAAAGGAAAAGCACCATCCTATTCAGCAATATATATAAATATATAAAACAACTGACAGGAAGTCGAAAAATGAAAGAAACCCACCAACACACACCAAACTAACCAAATAAAATGAGGATTAAAAAGAATGGTAACAGCCAAGCAAAGGACTCCCCAGACTCGAAGGAACTGAACCGTCAACTCTGTGCTGCATAAAACCAGCTGTACTCAAAAAAAGCGTTTAAAAATTATAACAATTTAAGAAAACAAATTAAAAACTTAATTTACATACACACTAAAGAAAAGAAAATAACAATATTTACACAAATTTGGTAAACAAAATCTTAAGGATATAATAAAATTAAAATAAAAAAAAATTTTAAAAAAAGAGAACACAACAAAAACTAAATCCCAGTGACTGGCACGCAGTGGCCCACAAGAGCAACACGCTGCACCCTACGGGGCTCTCCGGATGTCTGCTATAGACATGCACACAGCGGGATGAGGGGGATGGGGAGCAGCTGTAGAGGCCAGAGTGGAGGAGCGTCCAGGGGAGAGACTCCCCACCCACCCACACCTCCGTCACTCGAAGGGAGAGCTTAGAAGATGCGCTTACGCTTCAGGTAGGAGTCGGCGTAGTGGCCCCCCAGGCCCTGGGAGTGCTGGCCCACATAGCCACCCTCGGGACTGGGCTCGGGCGAGGGGATGAGGCGGGAGAAGAGGCGCTTCTGCCCTCCGACTGGAGTCTGGGGTGGGAAAGAGAGAAACCGGCTTAGATGACGGGAAGGAAAACACTACTAACTCAGCACAGACCCATGGGAGAGGGTGAGCACAGATAACAAGTGGTTTATTGGGGAACATCAAAACCGAGATTAGTAAATATCAAAGACTGTTCTCTTAAATCAAGGTACAAGGTCATAGGAACTTATCTAGAACACACCCTGGAGCAGTTTAGAAGCTCAGCATAAGAGAACAAAATGTAAAAAGCACCATTTATATAGACAGTTCTAGGTCCTATTTACGATTAGTCAACATTGGCTAACAAATTCCAACACTACCCCATTATGCAAAAGCGCTCATAACAAACATGCAAAAACCTGGTGGATAACCACATTCGGATTGACTTGACGAGTTTGTAAGCAGTCACAAATGTGACTGCAATTGTTAAGGTTTTGTCCAATCAGCTAACGAAAAGAACCTCAGAAAGATTTTACTATAGAGTATAGACCTCTGGAGCCTGGCCCCAATCCATCCCAAAACAAGACACTAACCGAGGGATGGTGCACAGCTACATTTGGATATATAGCCAAAAGGCAACCATCACATCAAAAAAAAGTGTTCATTTGCTACAGAGTCTATAAAATGTTAAAAACACACTTAAAAAAAGGATCTAATTGCAGTCATTAACAGAAAACAATCAGCAGGCCTGCCGATTAGCATATAAAAGAGGCAGCATTTAATCCAGCGCTGTGCATTCTGAGCACGTGCACTCATCCAGACTGACAGCACTGAACAGGGACAGCAGACAACACTGCTTACCTTCATTTCGCTCCCCGGAGCGGCAGAGTAGAGACTACTGTGGCTTACAGGGGGCATCCCTACAGCCTGGGGGCACAGATAAGAATCAGTTACAACACAGGCAGCACGCAACCTACACTACGAAACACAGGCGAGACGCAGACAGAGTGACCCTTTAAACGCACGCATACTCCCCCTCACACGTCGTTGGTCCTCCCCCACCCTCATAGGCAGGGAGGGAGTGTGCATTTGAGACAGTGTGTGCGCGCGAGAAATATGTCCATGTAATAAAAGGCTACAGATTCATCTCCAAGCTCTGCTGCAGTGTCTTGTGTGTTTTTTTTAAAAAAAATTTTTTTTAATTCAGGCCCTTATGCACTGGCGCTCTTTAAAAGACATCCTGAGCTGAATCAGGTGCATTTTTAACAAGGCCGTAAATAAGCTGTCACAGTTTTTAAGGGGCTTCAAAAAGGGAGCCAGCAGTCCTTCCCTCAGAGCAGTGAGCAGAGGAAATGCTAAGGGTGCAGATTTTGATGAATTTGGGAACACATTTTTATGCAGATGCCTCAGTCTCAGATCAAACAAACTGTGACAGTGACGGCACCTTCTTCCTGCCATTTTAAACAAGCCAAAGCTATACAGCAGCAGAGGCAGCGGAACATTGTCAGCACGTCTCCCTGTCTACTTCCACCTTCTCACACACAGCTTATTCCAGCCATGCTATAAATAGTGAAAGGCCAAAAGCTGCATTCTTGGATGAGTCGGCCTTTGGGAAGCCTGCGGGCTCCTCTGAGCCCATAGCCTCGCTCTTCAGCTCTGGCAGCACATGCAAATCAATGAGCAGCGTCAAATATCCATCATCACCCCAGCCAAGCTGCCACTCAATGCTGCGCATGCCCCGTTAGACTCGGTATGCCAATAGTAATGTAAAAAGGCAAGGATGAGGGAGTTCTGGGGTTTGATCTCCAGTAGTGTAGCGTTAAAGGGCAATATTAGCATAGTGCAGTACTCTGTAGTGTAGCATGTGTTTGTATATGGTATGGTGGTGTATAGTCATGCATGGTGTGCAGTATGGTGGGTTGTAGTCAAGTAGGTGTTAGCATCGTATGCTACGCAGTGTTATACTGTTGCATCATGCTATATGGGGTGTGCGGGGGATAGTAGGCGTTATAAAGCACCGCAGAATGACATAGTGGAGTGAGTAGTGTGGTATAAATCCTACCTTATTGAGCTGGGTGGAGGGGGTGCTTCCTGGAGCCCCAAAGCTGAAAAAGGAGTTGCGGGGAGGGCTGGGGGGGTAGTGATAGGAGGGGAGACGCTCACTGAAGCTGGAGGGGCGAGAAGGCTGCGCACACACACACACAGAAATGGAGATAGGCTCAGACACAGGAGGTTACGGTCACAGACAGAGCAATTAAATATAAATGCCATTCATATTTAAAGGAGACAGCGGCTACAGAGGGAGAGGGCGGCGGAGTGAATTACCTGAACGCCGAACCCTGGTAGCGAAGCTCCATCCAGAGTCTCTGGCTCATACAAGTGAGACAGAGGGTCCTGCAAAGGGAGGCAGAGAGAGAGAAAAGATCAAGTTGGCAGAGATGAATGGATACACTTGCAACTCTAAAATGTGCTATATGGAGGCTTAGCCATTGGAGTCGAGTAAAAGAAATAAAATGGGGGAGGAAAATAAATAATTATACATTTTAAAATGTTGAAAGGCACAGAAAATAAATAATTATAAATAAAAAAAATAAAATAAAAATTTTGAAAAGCACAGAAAATAAGAATTATGGAAGTGCCACAAGCATGACCCTTTATCTTCCAACAGCAGAACATTAAACATTTGGAAGCGGTGGAGGTCCAAACGTAGGGGCCTACACACTGAGCACTGAAACAAGAGGCCCAAAGAGCCAAACACTAATAATCTGTTCATGCCCGAGTGCAAACTGGGCCAAACAAAGCCGGTCATAATCATTATGAAGACACAAATAAGCTTAGTGTACAGCAGGAAAAATAAATCGATCAGTCAATTATTGTTTGGGAAACAAAGAATGTCAGAAAATCGTGAAATCTCAAACAAATATTTGGTTCATTGACAATTACTCAACGATGAAAATATAAGTCAGTTGCAGTCTACCTCAATATTGGGTGCCAATGGGGCTTAAAATTACTTCTCCTTACCTCCTGGCAATCATTCTCAAAAATACATAAACAAAACACCAAACCTGGGAACTCTAATTTGCAACCTGCCAAGAAAACTCCCCATTCCCCTTTTCATCTGCACAGTGAACGGCACAATAACGATGAAACAAACGCTGGCAATCTGGACAATCAAAGGCTTGTATCTGGCAGCCATTTTCACAAATTAGGACACAGAGAAAGAGCTGGAGACGCCCCATGGGGGACTGATTCAAATCAACATGGGGTGCATTACAGTTGAGACGCAAATCAAAAATTATTGGAATACAAGCAGCTGCGGCACTCATCTTCACACTGCAACAATTTGCACACATATTTTCATTTTAAAAATGATAATTTTGGAAAGTGCGACTAGCTCCACTTGCAGAATGACATTCTCCAGTTCAGATTCTATACAGGGATCTTCGTTAACCTGTATGAACATTTGCCCAATGCCTATCCAGCATTTAAATAAAATGTGTTGGCATGTCTGACATGATTTTTGTACCAACCAAGCACTAGCGATCCCATTATATAGGTCACAATTTGAATTTCAAGCACCACAAAGGAAATAACACATGCTACCTCCTGTACAGTCTACCATTTAAACAAGGACTAGAATCCTTAGAACACAGCCATACACAAACCGTACTGAAGCCAGTTCATCACTAGTCTTCCATCATGCATTGAGTCCATGACTTACTATATAATGAATAATACAATATACTGACCAATGATTTCAGAGCACCCGCGTAGTGTTCTATAATCTTTTACCTTTTTAGAGCAGGAGATGAATAAATGGGCATTGAATAAACAGATGGGCTACTCAAGCAAGCAGTAAAGATAATAACCAGATATACACCAATTCAACAACAAAACTCCCTGATATTCAATGACCTCCATGACGGGTGGGAACCCTGGAGATTCCTGGAGGCGAGTGTGTCCTCACCTGGTGCAGGGGCGGGTACTCTGGGGTGTAGGAGTCCTGGTAGCGCAGGTTGAAGCTGGAGTGGAGGGTGTGGCCCGTGCGCTGGCTGGACGCGCTGCCTAACGTGGGCCTCTTCCTGTAGGCGTGACTGTAGGGGTGGGGCCTGCTGCTGGAGGCTGGGGAGAGGGAGAGAGGGGGGGAGAGGGAGAGAGGGGGGGAGAGGGAGAGAGGGGGGGAGAGAGAGAGAGGGGGGGAGAGAGAGAGAGAAAATGCATTTTAGTCATCGCCTGAATCAGCAGACTACACAGACCATCCGTCCTCATTTTTGAGCAAATTGAGCAGGTGGCGCTGGGTGAAGTGATCAGCATGAGGCTCACACAGATATAGAAGCCCAAGCCCAGCAGGACAGAGACTTACCAGCAGAGGGGAAAACGTTGGGGTTGTTCAGGAATGGATTGTGGGATACCCCCACCTCTTTGGGAGGCGCTCCTAACAGTGACTGGGGATTGGGAAAGCAGTAACAGACAGGTTAGCTTACAACCATTATACCTTTTTTTTTTTTTTTTTTTTAAACAAAGTACTTCACTGAAATCGATGCATGGTGCCTTTTGATACATCCTTTGCAAACATGCACTGAACTTCTCCGCAGCATCAGATCACACACTATGAGTTAATTGCATCTACTAGCCTCAACGTGGCTTAGGGCGTCATTTCAGGTTTCAGCGCTGCAGTGCCGACACCGGCACACTGCTGTATCGACAAAACGGTGAACGAGCGGAAATGTCACAAGCTCTTGACCTCGTCCGTGACTAGACTGTGACTAGACCGTTAAATGGCAACAGAAATGCCAGGAAAAGTATGACTGATGACACTTACAGCCTCCGTACCTCTCGCAACTACATCTTCCGCATTTAACAGCTGTAGCGCAAAAAGGACGAGAATAAATAAATGGCTGAAGATAAACAAATGACTGCTCAGGTTTGGGTCTCCAGGCTGCTTATCCCTTCTTATGGCGAGACACTACAGGTGAATAGGGTAAAATTTTAAAGGGACACCAGGCAACGTTTTTGTGTTAATTAATCATCTTCGTAAGTCGGTATATGGTTAAATGACTCATTACGGGGCGAATGAAGGCTCTCTCGCCCGCCCCTACTGCCTGTAGGAAGAATATCCCACTTGCAAGTTTGGTGTATCCTACCCGCCGACCGAAGCAGGATCAGTTTACAGCACAGAGGCAGGCTAACGAAACGCTAGAGATTGTTGCAAACGTGTGTATAATGGCAGAGCCGGCGAAGAGGCAACGAAAACCCTTGACCGGAAGACGCAAAGAAAAGGAAAAGAACTTGAGGCCGAGCGAGGTGGAGTTTCGTAAAGAAAAAGCATCATGCTTGCCTGGTGTCCCTTTAAAATAATAGACATCACCATGAAACTTGGTCAGTTGATCACTTACAGAAGTATGAACAAAAAATGTATAACAAGTTTTTAAAAATTTAATGTTTAATTATGCAAATTAGGCACTCATTAAAAATGCACGATTTTGCATATATTTTCAGTAGGTAGATCTGAACATGATAAAGCCAGGTACAAAATTCTTTTTTATTTTATTTACACAAGATGAAAATAAAATTAGAGGGATTTCAGGATATCTGCTTTCATTACCTAAGAAATCAAAATATACTGTCCATAGCCTTAATTTTTTTTCTTTTTTTTGATTTTTGCCATATTTCTTTGATTAAAATGTAACATAAATCAGGCCAAGAATGAGGTTATTAACAAATCCCTCTGTAAATATCTTCAGAAAGTGTATAACTGGTGCTATAGGTTCTACATAGGCTGAGATGTTTCTACTGGAAAATGAGAACTCAATTTGAGAAAACAGCCTTGGAGATTCTGTTCTCAGCCTACACTCGCCTTTGAACTTTCGCGATTGGTTGCGGATACAAATGAAGTGTCCATATTTGGATTGCACAACGTCATGCAGGAAAAACAGGGCTTTCCAACGGTACTACACATGATATGTTTCGTATCACGGTCGCGGTAGAGCATAAAACGTTAGAAGGCCAACTTCTGGTGAATTTAGGAGAAATATACAGGCGCGAGTAGACAAAATGTAATGAAATAAACACCTAAATGTGTAAGTCAGACTTTGTTGTAGTAGTGTGAAAGAATAGATGCTAAGGTAGCAAATTAGCCCAAAATCTCGAAATTGACAAGTGCATGAAAAAACGATGTTTTCACCTGCCGTGTCTTGCCTAAAGCAGAAGAACCAACTTATGGCCTCCTTACACGAAACAACTTTGACAAGATTTGGCAAAGATTCTTGAAAGATTGGAGTCTTGAGTAAAGCTTGAATGGGGGGCATTCGTTAAAAGACTACAATCTTTCAAGGCTCTTTCCCAAATCTTGTCAAAGTGTAAGGTGGCCATAATAGGTGAAACCAGCAGAGTCCCTTCTGAGCACACAAAGACAAAGTGCATCACTAGGTGGGTTTACATGGTCGTTTGAGTCATTCCGATTAAGCTGTTCCAAATGAACACCACGTGCCATCTGTTTAGAACCTTAGGCCTGAATAGCCGTGGCTGCTTTGCTTTTGCTTGAGAAGCCACAGTGGGCGACCTGATTGAGCATATACATGGCTGTTCAATCGGAATAAGAACGGAATACACCACCTCCTACATTCCGATTAAATTTCTATTAGGATCAGCAGTTTTATTCCGATGAAGGGGTTTAGAATCGGAATAAAAATGACAACCAGAGTGTCCACGTAAACCCACCTAGTGATCATACTTTCCATATAATAAAGTCTTCCTCATTTCCTAATTTTGCTCATTGCACAGGTGTCTTACCCCGGGTATGGCAGGTGCCTCAGCTCCAAGCACGCCTCCCAGGAGCGGCATGGGCAGGCCCTGCAGAGCTGGGGAGGGGGTGGAGGGGAAGCTACAGGGGGGGGTGGGAGACTCCTGCTCACGGCCCAGCGGACGAGAGGGGGGCTTGATGGGGCCTGGGGCCTCCGCTGGTAGCGTCAGCCCTGGAACCATTCCGCCTGGATACAGAGAACACAAAGAACGCACACACACACAAAAAGGCCATGAGACAGTGTGAGTCATCAAGTAGCCAAAACAATCTGCTGAAGTCCTGTGGGGCCATTGGCAGGTGCTAAAGCTCATCCATACTCCAGCAAGGCGGAGCAGATGTGCGGTACGCAGGAGTTTGGAAGATAACCTTTCAGCCGCCCGGTAATGAAGGCCATAGAGACCTGGCGACGGCGCCCACAGACAGATCAATGCCTTTAATGAGAGTCAATGCCACAGGAGCACAGCACTGGCAACAGCACTGAACACTGCAGAGTTCTGACGAGCCGGCCCAGAATGCAACGCACACAGGGACTCACCTTGAGGTAGATCTCCCAGCATGGTGACGCCCTGCTGGAGGGCATGAGGGCCCAGAGGGTTCTCGCCCAGGAGTCCGGCCTGTCGGGGAAGGACGAGAGACGACTGCGTTAGTCATGCCACGCCAAGTCGTGTGGTGGTCACCAACACGGGCACACACGTACACAGACACACACGTCAGTTGACTTACCTCTCCAGTTCAAGTCAACCCATTAAATCACATCTTAACTTACCACATAGTTACCTTGTTACTGAATATTCAGAGCGGTGTGAAGATTAAGAAAAATGAACACGGCATTACAAAGAGCAAACAGGGAGAGGGAAATGAGGACGAAGATCAGTAGAAGAGTGTTTGGGAAAAGTTTGACAGGAGTCACATCAGAGCCAAGGGGTTTCAGCAAAGTAGCTCTAGAACTACAAAAGCCACACACACACACACACACACACACACACACACACACACACACAAAATTGGTCACTCACACAGGGAAGAAGGCGGCTGTCTTTACTGTGCAGGACCTGTGCCCAGAGAAGAGGGTTTCCCAAAAAAGCTTGCTGACAGGGAAGAGGAGAGAGGGAGAGATGAGGGGGAGGAGCGACACCAGGCATGGAGAGCGGAGGTGTAAGGAGAGGGGAGGACGCTGTGAGAGGGACGGACAGCACGTGGTGGACACGAGGGAACGGTACCTGTTGGACTTGGGCCTGGTTCTGAAGCAGCAACTGCAGGAGGGCAGCGGAGAGGGCAGGGTTGCCCAGCAGGGGCATGGTGGGAGCAGCACCCAACAGACCTGCAGAGACACGAGGGTCAGTCACAACAACAACAACAATTATGTCTCACTGTACTTGTATAGCGCTTTATCAAAGCTTTTTCCAATAAAGGGGGGGGTGCTCACTAACTAGCCTGGTCCAACCAGACTCTTGTACATTTCATAATGTAGAGAGTCTGGCCACTTTCTATTGCCTTCCTTGCTTAAAGGCAAGTACTCTGTTGAAGTTTAAAACTATTGGATCTGCCCAGAGCCACTCTGGATCTGCCATAACCAATCGCTAATGTTTGGTCGTGACGTATGCCTGGCTCAAACTAGAGCACGACCTCAACGTCATTGTTCTCAGCCACTCCCTCTGTTCGCTGATTGAACCTGCAGATTTTTGCAGGAGAAAACCTGCAAATATACCGCAGACCCAGACGACGTACTGAAGAGAAATGAAAATGAGCGGTAGTACGTAGGAGGGCGGAGCCAGGCTACTCACTAACCACCACCTGGGTGATGCACGACAGCCATTATGTGCCAGAACTCTCCACACACCAGCTTGAGGAGGAGTGTGGGGCAGGGTTTGGAGGAAGATGGATGGATGAATAAAACAAAAGAATGAGAGGCAGATGAAGAATAACAGAAAATGAGGGAATAAAATGGAGGAAGAGAGAATGGAGGGAGACACGCAGAAAAGGAGGAAAGAGTGGAGTGAAAGGGGAGAATGTAAAGGAGGAAAAGAGAGGAGAAAAGAACAGAGGGAGATGGGGAAATGAGTGAGAACAAGAATGACCTCAGCTGCTGATGTGTTCTGTTCTGTGTTATCCCTCTACCCTGCGGTTGGGTATTTTGTGTGTGTGTGTGTGTGTGTGTGTGTGTGTATGCCAGAGAGGCGGAACCATCTCCTCTGACAGCTTCAGACAAGCATGCTAATTGAGCGTCCACCCCGGGTGGTGATGAGTAACGACCGTGCTGCAGCATGGTGTGGGGGAGTGTGTGTGTGTGTGTGAGGGCTGCCCTACCCTGCACATCAGTGTAGCGTTGTGTGAGTGTATGCACGCCTGCACGCCTCTCTGAAGTAGTGTCGTATGGTGTGTGTGCACACGTACATCTCCCCACACAGTAGTGCTGTCAGTGTGTGTATGTGCGTTGCACTGCAAATTAATAAAGTGTAGAGAGTGTGTGTGTGTGTGTGTGTGTGCCGTCCTCACCCTGCTTGCGGCCCTGGGCCAGAGGCGTCAGAAGCATCTTGAGTGTGGCGGGGTTGCTGAGGCCAGTGAGGATCTGCATGGCTGTGGGCTCCGGCAGAAGCCCCTTCCCACGGTTCAGAGCCTGAGATCATAAACACACACAGCACAAGCTTCAGACAGCTTAGAAACACGCAGAGAGAGAGAGAGAGAGAGAGAGAGAGAGAGAGAGAGAGGGAGCAAGAGAGAGAGAGGAAGCAAGAGAGAGAGAGGAAGCAAGAGAGAGAGGAAGCAAGAGAGAGAGAGAGAGAGAGAGAGAGAGAGGGAGCGAGAGAGAGGGAGAGAGAGAGCGAGAGAGAGAGAGAGAGAGAGAGCGAGAGAGAGAGCCACACGGACACACACAGAGAGAGCAAGAGGGACACGCACAGCATGAGCGTTCCCTTCCTCAAGCTGGAAACACAACAAACAAGCTGCTGGACAGGCCGCACACTGCTTTTTTAGACCACATAAAACTAACACAGGAAATCAGATGCTACACTGGGTTGTTGGTAAGAGCCAATACAAGGCAAGTGGGTGGAGGATATGGTCTTTAAAATGGAGCATGTTTGTCATGAACTGTGTAAACATGTTGTCTGGAGAAGATAAAACCTTGACACACATTTGTTTATGCTGTTGAAAAGGTCAAGGGTATAAACAAGCTTTAATATGGCCCACCAAAGTAAGGGAGGCGTTTTGTAGAGGCAAAACTGACCACAGTAAGACTTGTTTTTGCGGAGCGGGGGTATGGGGGTTAGTTGCCGGAGCAGTTAATATTAGGGGTGTGCGAGAGGATTGATGGGGTGTACCATGGTCTGGGCTGCAATGAGGGCAGCCAGCATGCTCCTGCCTGGCGGTCCTGGGGCGCAGAAGGAGACGCGAATGTGGGCGCCGCCCAGTGCTCGGCCGTCCGCCACCCGCTGCACTTCCTCGGCCATCTCTGGTGTGGAGAACTCGAGCACGGCGAAGCGCCGGAAACTCCCGTCCTGGCCCTGGGCGAGCTGCAGTGAAGATAAAGGCAAAACTAATGAGTTAATTAACATAGGAGCGTGTTAATCAGATTACGCTGCTCATCCCTCCCTACACCCACCCGCCAACCAACGCAGCGATGCATCACAAAGTCAGCAGTCATAGCCTACATTTCAAACCAGCAGAGTCAGCTTTTAAAGCCTCTCTAAGGCAACACAATGTCAGTTTGAGGGCAGAGACTCAAAGAGCTGCACTTGAGCATTTCAGTGAACACGGCGAACAAAGTGGCTTCCCCAGCGAAAACCACGAGGGTGGAGCTCACAGAGACTCACTGCCTACCGTCTCTTCTGTGTGCTGTTGGCTTTCAAAGGAGTCTCCAGCCCCGCTGGCTAGTTACTCAAGAGGAGCCCTGTGGAGGGGTGGACCAGGGCCCCCTTGACAGAGACAAATCCTACTCATTTAAGAGGCAATCGGCTGTGAGCGGATCGAACAAACCCCCATAAAACCAACTCCACTCTTCCACCCCACTGCCCATTGTGCACTCATGACCTTCCAACTGTGTGCCTGTGCGTGCGTGTGTGTGTCATGACAAAGACAGAGGGGCTACCACATAGAACAATGCCTAATACTGCCTCTACTGAAACGACACACTATCTGCAGCAGGTGTGTGTGTGTGTGTGTATGTTTAACATATGAAAAAACCCGAGTACGCTGCTCTCTCCCATTCCAGAAAGCCCTGCAGGGCCAGAGGCCAGCTGACGGACGGCACCTGGGAGAGTCAGGTGGTCATCGCCATAGAAACCAGCAGCGCACATCGCTATAGAAACACTGAGTGACCCGCCAGGGGGAAACGAGAGAGAGAGAGAGAGAGAGAGAGAGAGAGAGAGAGAGAGAGAGAGAGAGAGAGAGAGAGAGAGAGAGAGAGAGAGAGAGAGAGAGAGAGAGAGAGAGAGAGAGAGAGAGAGAGAGAGAGAGAGAGAGAGAGAGAGAGGAGAGAGAAAATGCAAAAAGCAGGACAAAGGTGAGTGCCCGAGGAGAACCGAATCTCCATCTATGCACAAAATGGCTGGAACGAGTTCAGAGCAGCAATCAAAAATGTACAGCAAGAGAGGGCTCATTATACATTTTGCCACAAGTGACTTTTTTTTACTTTAATCACAGAGGCAGAAAGACATCTGAGCCTAATTACAAAAGAGCAATCTGACTGAGGCGGTCAAAAACATTCCCTTCACTAGGCTGAGCATGATTAGCCTTGCATGCTATAATTCTTCTTTTTTTTTAAATCACCATTGTTTAAAGCCACAGGCGAATCAGTACTGCGCTGGCTTATATGGGTCTTTCATGTTCAAGCTTCTATGTTTTTAAACTTGATCTTAATAGCATGGCCCATCGTCATAATTTAATGTAAAACATTCCAAAAAAAACATAAATAACAGTCTTCAAACAGTTCATGCTCAAAACTGAGACTATATAAAATGAAGTCGACAGATTAGTAAATCTATGTAAAAATACAAAGCGCACATTTTTCAAAGGGCGTTTCGCTTGGACACATCCAAATTGGCGTTGATTAGGTTTCAGAAGCTTTTAAATGTCAAGTCATCTGTGATTAAATGACATGAAAATGTATAAACTTACGGATGTTCAAGAGAGAATAACATAGTAACCTAGTGGGAATTCAGATTTCTTTATAAATAGGAGCAATCCACACAAATAATTTAGGAAAATACGTTTTGTGAAACGATCAAATTACTTTCAACTTTTTTGACAGTTTGGTGACATCTCCTGCTCACGTTCATACATTTCTCAAGATTGCCAATTGCAATGAGACTAAATCATTGCAGAGGAGTTGCAGCAGTGTGAATTAAACTTTGTCAGTTGTTGCAAGCCGTTTCAAAAAATTTGACATGTCAAATCACTGTCGAGAGGTTCTAGAACACTTATATCTCAAAAGTATTTATGATGTGACACCACTCAGTCAGTCCAGCAGAGGTGTCAGGTCAGAGTTCTGGTCAAAGGACAGGCAGGAAGTGTTTACCTATTCTAGCTATTTGTATCTTATTAAAACATGTGCAATATAAATAAACGCTTACTTTACAGACTTTTACTTTACCCAATTCTTGTCAGGAAATTCTTAAGATTTAAAGAATACCCATGCCTGCACATCTGTCAAAACGGGTATGCTAACGTCACAAAAACAAATGTTATACCACAGACTGTTGGCCAGCTTTGTTGGTTAACTTTGCTGGCTAACAAGCCAGCTAGCAAGTTCAACTGGCTACAAGTTGAGCTATGATAGAAACATGGGTGCTGTTGAGAGTTATTGCACCGGTGTGAACTTTTAAAATATATGATGTTGCACCAAGTTGCTAGAGCATTTTACAACATTGCAGCTAGACTCATCGCAAGTCTTCGGTATAAATTGGCCTTTAAAAATGTTAACCAGAAAAATTTGATCCATGTTGTGCAAGTATTGCATGTGCACCCAAAGGACATTAGCACCTAGGGCAGTTGGCTTCTCCTATGCAGTTTGATCGAGGTAGTGTGCACACAAGACACTACACACTGTTGTTCCAAGTGACTTACAATATAGACACAACACCTCTCTGCTCTCCCTGTTGCTCCCCAAGTTACTAGCATTAGAATCAAGACAAGTCAGACTGTCGCTAGTGATGCAGGACAAACATTCACAAATGCATCTAAAAAAAGGTCAATATCCTAGAAAAGAAAAGTGAAATAGTTCAAGCCTTTTTTTAATTTTTATCTTGATGATTACGGTTTACAGCTCATGGAAATCAAAAATCCAGTATCTCAATATTGGAATAAAGAATTTATAATACAGAAATGTTCACCTGAGAAGAGCTCTTATCAGCTAACTGAGTCAAAACACTGGCAATGGTTTTAAATATCTCAGTCTGGGCAGGGCAATGGACTTTCCTGTGATATTCTAATTTCCGGAGATGCACCAGTATGTGGGGGGCTGGGCAGCTCTGAGTGCTGTGGCCCAATCACCTCTACAACCTAACCCAAGATTTCACCAACTAGTGATTATTCAAAGGGACTCCCTCTGCTTGGATTAGTAGACCAAAGTAGACCCTCCCCCAATCTCCCACCCAATCAATCCCACCTCATGGCCCTACGCACCTGGCAGAAGATGGGCGCGTGCGTATCAGCCAGTGCCGCCAGCAGGTCCTGAGCACTGACCAGGCTGGGGGGCAGCCGGTCGACGCAGAGGCAGCGCGAGTGCAGCATGGGGAAGGTGAGCGAGCCCACCTCGGTCCAGTGCACATAGAGCATGCGTGAGCCCAGCTGCTTGCCCAGCAGCTCCGACTTGGCACGCGCAGCCGAGTCCTTCTTCATGTACTCCACGAAGCCGTAGCCCTTGGAGTGGCCCGTGACTGCGCTGTGCACCAGGAAGCAGCGCTCCAGGTTGCCGAAGGGACGCACCAGCTCCTCAAACTGCTGCTGGCTGAAGGCGCGAGGCAGGTTGGCGATGCACAGCAGCGCGTCCGTGGGCTGCAGCTGCACCGAAATCTCACGCTCACGCAGCACGTGCTGGTGGAACTCTCCAATGGCATGCTGGGCCTGCTCACCGTTGAGCAAGGTGACGAAAGCTGTGGAGGCAGGAACAGAGACAGAGACAAAGACACTTTGACTTTACAGCACCTTACTGGCACCAAAAGATGCTGACCTAAAATAATCTTTACTGGCAGATTTTGGTTTACTGATATTTGATGCCAAAAGACATTAAAATGTATAACAACTATACAAATTGATAAAAGAGGGAGAGGGGGAGGGAGAGAGATCACAAGCAAGCGAGAGAACAAGAGAAAAGATGCTTGAAGATGTCAGTGGGACAAGACGGACAAGGTCACTGGCCACAGCCAACAGTTAATAATTCCTCATTTTCATGGTCTACGGGCTTTTAAATAATGCACTAATGCCTGGCACTTAATGGATAGTTTCTGAATGACGTCCTTCACAGGGTTGGAACAACAATTTGTTGCGACTAACTCATGCATACTCAACCATGCCAAGCTGGATTTCCCCATCATTAATAAGAATCATAATTAATTGAATATATGCAGTGAATGTGGAAATTCTCACACCTAACACTAAAATGCACTTTTAGCAGCAGGGTCAAATAAAGCAGTTAAAGTGATTGAAAGAGATTGGGTAGTTTTTTCCTTACAGATTACAGACTAATTCTTAAAGTGTCTACAGCAAGCGAGTCAGGTGCTAATATGGCTAATTTGAAAACAGAGCAAATGAATTGAATCAAACTTAAACCTGCTTTTAGATTAAGTGCGGAAAATCAGGCAACGCAAATAAGAGGGGGAAAAAAACAAAAACATACCTGTGCCCTTATACTTATCGACAAAGCAGTACTTCAGGTCATAACTGCTCAGCAGGTCATGCACCTCCTGCAAAAAAACACCATAATATCATTCATCAACATCATGCAATCATTCTTTCTAAAGGGGAAGGCACAAAGGAACTACATTCTTAGTGAATATTGGTGCACAGCTAAATGGATTGGAATAGATATGCAATCCATGCAAGAAGGGGGATTTAATTCACAGAGTAATTTCAGAGAGTTCACAAAAAGACATCTTAGCCAGAAAGGCTCCATCACTGTGAAACATATTTCCAGAACGTTCATTTGCACCAGGTGAATGGCTATGGTTTTGTTCCTGCGCCTTCAACCCCTTTGTCATCCTCACAGCTCCGTCCCCATCTGGAACTCCCAATGTGCGTCCATACAAACAATACCATGTGCACGCAACACAGTTCACCACAGGTCAGGCATATTCCTAAAATAAATAGTCATTCAGTGCCTATCTTTAGAGGGGTACACAAAACGATATCCACTACAACGAAACTGCAGTGTTCAATTATCGTTAGTTATTTAGTTATTCATGTTAACTTATCTTTTCCTTCCAAACAACCCCTGCTAAAAATGGTAAATGGCGCCCCTCTTGTGGACACCTCACAGTAACCGGGTGCAAACCTTCATCCAGAAAATTACAAGCATACTTTACCATCTTTTTTCAAGATGATAATCGTTTAACGAAGGTAACACTGTTTAACTTGAAAGGTTTTCAACTGGACGGCCATTCATTACTGGCAAGGTCGCCATTTGACAATCACAATTTGTTCAAGAGGTCACACGGGTCATTTAGATCAACCATGCCAGATTCAACCACAATGTTAGTCCATTCATTCAAACAGCCAATGTTGACAGTGTAAGATGTGCCTCAAAAAGTAACGTTTAGGTTTTTAATTTTAAAGTAGAAGATAATGCCCATGCACACGCACTAGACTACAGACAAATCTTGTTAATTATTAATTACACGCTTCTTTGGTTAGTTAAGTCATCCTGTCAAACTAACGGAAAGCGTGTTCAAAATCTGATTGCCAGCAAGGAACCTGCAAATTACAGGCCAAACCCAGCTACTTTCACGTTGGGGTAGTTTAGCAATAACGTTATACTAGTAGCAATTATTTACACGGCCCACCAGCATTTCACGACAGCTCAATTGCGAAGTAGAAAAACGTAGGTTATACACTAATTGTAACAAAGTTTAGACATATGATTCCCTGGAGTTAACCACCTCTCTTCGTTGGTCACGTTACCTAATTAATTATTTCAGTAATTAATTACTAATCTGTTAAATTAGATGTAAAACTACAAATTCAAATCATGATGCCTCGATTAAGTTAGCCTACTTGATAGTTACAATTGCTAGCCAGGCAATTAGCACGCTAACCATACAATGAATGGGATTGCCAGGCTGATGGTTTGAGCATAAGTTATACATGGCGCACTAACGTTAGTGGCAAGTCCTAATTAATGTTACAGCTGGCTAAAAACTAACAAAGTAGGTTTCGGCACTTTCGAGTCACAGACTTAAGTTTTACATCACATCAAGTTGACATACATACTAACAGTTACAGTAACAAGTAACGTAAACTTCAAATTAACGTTAACACTACATTCAACAAAAACCTCCTAGCTAGAACTAGACAGCACCAGGCCACCCAGTCAAATTTACTAACGTTAGAGAACACCTGCTAACGTTAACCGCAGGTGGTATATTAGCTACAACGGTGGCAGATAAGGGCACCGAAAGCCCACGGGTCGACCAACAAATCTGCATAGCAAGCAAACTTGTAGCAGTGACTTAACGTTTACAGCTAAATAGCTATAGCTAACGTGGTCATACTTGGTGGCTGGGTAGCCAGCCAGAATGTTCGACAACTAACGTTACGTTAGCGAATGGCTAACGTTAGCCTAGCTAGCCGAGTTATCACTGACGTTATTTGATAAACCGAGAGAGAAGAGACAATTACCTGATTGGTTATATCGGAAGGAAGATTTTTAATGATGATCTTCCGACGATTGTAAAACTCTTTTCGAGTCCTCTCGAGTCTGCTCTCAATCTCTTCAGGATTCAAAACAGGCAACTCATCGTCAACTCTCCTTTGGCATTCACTACCCCTAGGTGCCGTTTCATCAGTAGTCTCAGCATCTGGATCCCTTCTCTCTCCCAAAACCCATTCCTCCTGTTCTACAACAGTACCGTAGTTTTCATACAACGTTAGTGGACGGGAACCACAATTTTGCCCGGCATAGGGTTTTTCATCTCTGGCAGCTGCGCTAACGGACACCGCGGCCGCCATCGCTTGTGCTGGGAAGTTTTTGCTCGAACAAGCACTAGCAGTTCAGAGCAGTTTAAACAATACACACATGGGCGCAACTCGGTCGCTCATTGGACGAGAGGATGATGCCTTTTTTCATTGTTAGGGGCGGGCACTTCCAGTCACATGTTACATTTAAACATCTCATCTGATTGTTACTAAGAAGCTGAGCTGATTTGTGTTAGCTTTGTATTTGTAGTAATGGATATTATTGTGTATTTAATACGGTCTAATCTATTAATACTATATTTATACAGAAACTGCATAGATTTAGATTACTTTAATAACATGGTTTATTACAGAGAAATACAGAGCAAAACATACGAAGTTTGGTCAAATCAACACATGCATACATTTTTAAGAAACCAAAGGTGAGTGATCACAACATATGCCCATAGTTACAAATACACAACAAAAAGGCCAACACATTTAAAGTTATCCCATCATTAACTGCCCCCCCCCCACACACACAGGGAAAAAAACACACACAAAAAAAACACATTGGCTTTTGAACAACTGTACAAAAAAAACAGCAGCACATTTTTTGCCCATGCATATGAAAGTAAGTGCCGTCATGTATATGTTGGAATTCTTTATTGGTTAAAGAAAATGCATGGCAGGTGACAGAGGGCCATTCATAAGGTAACACAGTGATTGCAGTGATAAGTGGCACAAGGCATTTTACTATACACATTCAGAATCATGGCGATCTACTTCGTGGAACAGCACACAAAGCTGCAGACATAAACTGCAGATATAAAATGAACTGGGACCGATGGTATGCAGTGCAGTGGGGTCTAAAGTGCCAGAGGAAAGTTCATGAAAGTGGGCTCGTGAGACCAAACAATGACAGTTAGGCATAGTGCATTAGCAGCTCCTCAGTGCAGGGCGAGGGCCCTGTGAGGCGAATACCAGGGATGGCTTTGTGCTCCAGAGAGTGGTTGTAACAGGCAGACGCTTTTGGAAAGAGGTCTTCAGCAGGGGTTGATCTGGGCCAGTCGCACAGTGGGCTGGTGTTCGTATCCCTGCCTGATGTTTTCTATGGATCCGATGAGGTCTTTAAATGACGGCCGCTCTGATGCGTCAACTTCCCAACACCGTCTCATCAATGTGTACACCTGCAACATGGATGGAAAAACAGGTTATTGGTCATGTATGGAGCTTTAGTGTGTGTATGTCTGTGCATGTGTGTGTGACAACATGCGTGAAGGTAAGGAGAACTGGTTTACTTCTTGAGTGCAGTCTTTTGGGCAGAGCAGTCGTCTATGTCTCTCCAGCAGAGAGATCAGCTTCATCACGGTCATCTGGCCTTGAACGCTTCCCATCATCTCAAAAAATTTCTGCAGGACATGGTCATGGAAACAGCACGCATAAAAATGCAGGAAGGCTCATAATGGTATTATGCAGGGGTGTAGTGGTAAAAAAAGAGGTGGGTAAACTAGGCTATAAATTCTGTGATCAAGTGGATCACACACGGTCACTGGTAAGGTGGACCACGGCATACCGGTGTATATGTATAGGAGGCCAACCGATAAATAGGTGTGCCGATGTTATCGGCCAATATTAGCTATTTGCCAATCTATTGGTATTGTTTATTACGGGCGAAAATTAAGTAAAGGAAAGCCAAATCCTTCATCTAAATGTCCAGTATTGTCCAGCTTAACATTGCATCCAACAGTGAAATAATGTTAGCATTGGTTGACATGAACATACAGAAACACATACTGTAAACACAGTTATACCGAGTAACTTAACAACAGTACTATAATTTTCTCTTTCGACTGTCATTCCATATTTTCTGACCATGTAGCCACAATGATAGCGTTAGCTAAGAGCCATTGTTTGTCAAGGGAAGGGGTTCCCAACTATTTTTGGCAGGTGGCCCTATTTTGATGTCACAAAATGTTGGCGACTGTAGATTTTATTTTTTGCAGTGTGCGGGATGTCTACGTTTATTTTTACATAGCAAGATTGTAATAAAGGATCCGATTAGTTAATTAACTTTGATATCATGGGGGTTTTATATATATACAAGGATACAAGGAAGTTTATTGTCACATGCATATAGTTACTGGAAGTAAGAAATGCAGTGAAATTATGTCTGGTGTCAGCCTATTTGTGCATTTATGGGGGGGGGGGGGGGGGGTAAAAAGTGCAGTAGAAGTGGGGTTTAGTAGATAAAGTGGCAAGGGCTGCATAAGAAAGGTGGGGGAGGATTGGGATTGGGGGGGGGCACCAACAAGGAGCACCCAAGAGCAACAGGGGCAAGGAAACTCCCTTACCAAGGAAGAAACCTTGGGCAGATCCACGGCTCAAGGGGCTAACCCAACTGCCAGGGGTCTTGGTGTGTGTGTTGGGGGGATGACAGGGGAGATGGGATAGTGTGCTGTGTATGTGGGGAGAGGGCAGTGTGCAATATGTGTGTTGGAGAAGCTTCCTCATGAGACAATGTGCTGTGTATTGGGGGGGGGGGGGGGGGGGGGGGGCAGTGTGCTGTAAGTATGTTGGGGATGTGTGTTGGAGAAGCTTCCTTATGAAATAATGTGCTGTGTATGTAGGGGGGGTGGGGGGGGGGCAGTGTACTGCAAGTATGGTGAAGGGACTTACTATTGCAAGCAGAGTACTGTATGTATGATGTATGTGAGTGATGACAGTGAAGATGTGTGTGTGGGCGGGAGGGGAGTGGAGCAGTGACTGTCTGTGTGTGTGTGTGTGTAGTGTGTGTGTGGGTAGGTGGGGGCAGTGTGCTGTAAGTATGTAGAGGATGTGTGTTGGAGAAGATCCTGAAGACAATGTGCTGTGTATGTAGGGAGGGGGGGGCAGTGTGCAGCAAGTATGTAGAGGAGGCTTACTGTAGCAAACAGTGTGCTGTATGTATGTGAGGTGATGACAGTGATGATGTAAGTGTGTGTGTTTTTTGTGTGCGTGTTGGGGATGGGGGTGGGGTGGGGGGTGGGGGGGGCAGAAAGGCTAGTCAATCAAGGACATGGGTAGATGGAGGAGAAATCAAAATAATAAATAAAAAGTTCTATGGAGATGTGCAAAAGTTGGAGAAAGTCAGATGTGTGTGTGTGTGTGTGTGTGCGTGTGTTTTGATGTGTGATGAAATAAGAAAATAAATAAAAGGTCTGTAGCATAGGGAGAGGGAAGTGCTAAAAGTCTTGTAGGTGTGTGTGTGTGTGTGGGGGAGTTCAGAGTTGGGAAATGTTTGAGAGTGCATATATATATATATATGTATATATGTATATATGTATATATGTATATATGTGTGTGTGTGTGTGTGTGTGTGTGTGTGTGTGTGTAATGTACTGTTCAATTGTAAGATACCCAGTATCTCAGCCGACCCCATTTGAATTTCAGGCGACCTCACATGGGGTCCCGGCCCTTAGGTTGGGAAATGATGGTCTAGGCTAGGGTGACTATTCATCAGGATGTCTTGCCCAGACCTAGGTAAACTGTCCTCTTTTTTGCCCGTTTGTGCTCCACAGCAAACAATGCTTGTAAGAAGCGATGATGTGTGATGTGTCAAGTGCTCCACCGCAAACGAGGCTTAAGTAGCGATCGATGATAGAAAACAATGCATTCTCGGGGGCGCTGTGGCGCAGCAGGCTACAGCACCCGTACCATATACGGGTCCGAGTGCCCACGGGGACCCAGGTTAAAAAAAAAAAAACAATGAATTCTCTGCGGTCGTACATGAGGGGCTTACAGATAGGAGGTGTCATGCACTGCTAGGTTGCGCTGGGTTGAGTGAATGGGACAAAGATTTGTGTTGTGCTTACCGCTGGACTCAGTGCAAAATAGCTATGATTTACAACGCATCATGGTCAAAGTTAACAGGTTAGAGCAGCCACACTGCCTCCAACACATCCGTGCCAAACCGCGCTGCAACTGCGACCCAGCTAGAGAACAGAAGGGACGCCTATTTTTTCCGCTTGACGCAAGTGGTTCTATACAGAAATATAGCTGCAAGCAGCAATGAGGGGGCCAAGCAGTTAAGCAGGAGTTGGGATTGGATTGGATTGGACTGGACTTGACTGTGTTGTGTTAGATTGGATTGGATTGGACTTGATTGAATTGGACTGGACTGGATTCGAAAGTCCACATACCAAGTTTGGTTTAAATCGGTGAAAGTGTTGATAATTATAGCACCCCTAGTGGTCAAAGTACACCAAATGTGCGTCCTCAGGGTCGGGTGCCGAGTCCATATACCAAGTTTGGTTTCGATATGTAAAGGCCTTGCTGAGATATGAGCTGATTTCCTGTATCTCTAGCGACCCCCTAGTGGACAAACGTCACCAAATGTATTGTGCGTCTTCCGGATGGGGTCTCAAGTCCATGTACCAAGTTTGGTTTCAATATGTGTAAGCATTGCTGAGATATGAGCCTACTTCCTGTGACTATAGCGCCACACTGTGGTCAAAATGTACCAAATTTCTTGAGCCTCCTCCTAATTGGGTCCTGAGCACATGTAGTAAGTCTTGACACGAGAAAACCTTGCTTAGATATCACTTCACTTCCTGTTTGGCAGCTTTGCTGACAGTTTTAATTGGCTGTTACGGGAGAACGGTTTTAGATTTGAAGACAAAAAGGGATAACTTTTTTGAGGCTTGGTCTGAAGATCATCTGCACCAAGTTTCGTGAAAATCGGACAAACTTTGTGACCTGTGAAAACTTTTAGGTGTTTTTGATTAAATCCAATATGGCGGCCAAATTAATTACGATGGCATCACAATTTGGCATGGGTCAGCCTATGGACCTCCAACAGTATTAACAGACCCCACTAATACATTTTAATTCCAAACACAACAGCAGCTACAGGCCAAAACACATTTTTCCTAATTGCAGCGCCCCCTAGAGGTGAAAGGTCACCAACGTTTTTGAACATCCTCCTGATGTGGTTATGAGTCCACGTACTAAGTTTGGTTATGATACATGAAATGGTTGCGGAGAAATGAGGTCACTTCCTGTTTGGCGGCTTCGCCACAAATTTTGATTGGCTGTTACGGGAGAACGGTTTTAGTTCCGAAGACGAAAAGGGATAACTTTTGTGCTGCTTGGTCTGAAGATCATATGTACTAAGTTTCGTGAAAATCGGACAAACTATGTGAGAAGTGAAACTTTAGTTTCACTTTCGATAAAATCCAATATGGCGTAAAATCCATCATGGCGGAAATTAACGTCATAGGGTGCAAGAGTTGAACTCGGCTTGGTCTAAGGATTCCAACGATACCTCATTTTTGACAATTGGGCATACGGGTCAAAAGTTACGTGCGTGAACGCACATCCAAATTTGGCCTGTTGGTGGCGCTAGAGCACTCAAGGTGCCGGCAGGAAACTTGGTTCAATTAATTATTGGACTGTCCCCAATCAGTGTGCCAAATTTCACAACTTTTGACCAGACGGTTCTATGGGCTGCCATTGACTTCCATGGCGGAATAATAATAATAGGAAAACGTAGAAACACAATGGGTGCCTTCGCAGCTTCGCTGCTTGGCCCCCAAATACACTGAAACAGGGGGGCCACCAACCAGACTCGGAGGACAAATTGACTAAAATGAGGACACCCCCCAATTTCTCCTTATAGGCCTATTCCTTTCTAGGGGTATACTCTCCTATGACTTATGTTTTTATTTTACTGCTCTGCACGTTCCGCTGAATGAAAATCAATCTCCTGATTTATCAGTGATTTATTGTTTACCGGTTTTTGAAATCCTCAAATATCAAAGTCGGTATTGGTCTTTAAAATCCCATATCGGGCTCTAATATGTATCCTGACCACATCGATATAGGCTACCAAGGGTATCACTGGGTGTTACCTCATATGCCACACAACCACTATTCAATTCCTACATTAATCTAAGTTCATTGTTAAAAAGACTCCCGATGGAATATGGTTGAAGTCTATAACGTCTTTTAAATCACAATAAAGGCAGAACAAAAATTTTGATTATGAAAAAAGTCAGTATGAAAGAATGGTCTAATCACCATAAAGAGTAAAGACAAATATTAAATCATAAATCAGACAGACTAGCTATAATGAATTAATATCAATACCACTGAAATAATTTATTTAGCATGCATTTAGTGTAGGTGTCCAATCTGAATGCCTACCTACACATTTAAGTTAATTGATGTAATTATAATGTTGTACTGTAATTATATTGTATTGTAATTATATTGTAATTAATTATACTGTACACGTCTATGTGCCAGTAGCATTTCAAGGGCAAGGGGGAGGGGGGACTTCCCTCCTCAATCATAGCAAACTACATCTTGTGCATGTATAACCACATGAAACTAACAATATGAAACTATAAGCAATTGTAAAATTATTAAATTAAACTTAATTTAGAATGGCTTAAGAACGGTAGGCTGTTTAGTAGTGGATAAACGCAATTTAGAGGTGCATAAGCATAATTTAGAGATGTGTAAACGATAAACTGCGTTTAGGTGCATTTAGCCTACACTACAGCCTTGGTGTTATGTGATGTGTAGCTAATGGAGCCGGAGTTGTACAACTATAAATGTCTTGAGAAGTCTATGGAGGAATTTGGTCTAGGAATTTGAGTAAGAACTTGGGGCTTCTCAATAAATTCTCCTGAAGTCAGAGAACAGTATTTTCATAGGAAATCCTCTTGATGCAAATTCAAATTTCAAATTTTTTTTTCAATTTTTCTACTGATTTATGCAGTAGTGACTAAGGCATGTCTGGACAAATAAGACTACTGTTTATCTAGTCTATCTGTCTATCTAATCCAGGCAACACTATGATTACTACAGTGTGACAGTGGTGGGAATCACATACCGAAGGAGGGCTTTGTCGAGGGTCACAGTGGGTAAAAATCTCATACAGTGTCACTCCAAAGGACCACACATCAGAAGAGAAAGAGAACTTGCTCTCTTTCAGACACTCAATAGCATACCTGTCAAATAAGAAAACAAGACACTTCATACATTATCTGTATTCAAAAGAGAGAAAAAAAATCCCATAAATGTAATGGATAATGAATGTAATTGGAAAAACTGATGCATGTAACCGGAACATACCAAAACACCGGGCTGTCGCCATCCTCACGGACGCGATAGTAGACATCCCCTTCTGGAATGTATTTTGTCAATCCAAAGTCGCCAATCTTCACAACGCCCTCATTCTCCACAAGCACATTCCTGGCAGCCAAATCCCTGTGGATATAGCGCATTGAGTGGAGGTAATCCATTCCCTGCAGGAGACCAGACAACAGAGAGGGGCATGAGCGTGGATCGGGATAGGCTGTCGTGTCAGAGGGTGTCAAGTCAAAAGCATGACATCACTCTTGCAAATCTTATACTCAAATCAATGCAACCATTCCATTGAACGTGTAATCATAGAGGTTGGCACTCACCTGGCATATTTGCTGAGCAAAGAGTAGACTCTGTGCCATCCCCAGGCGGTGCTTGGGAAGATACTCCCTCAGGCTGCCCAGTGGGAGGAACTCCATGATCAGCTGCACGACCTGCCCTCCTGCTCGACCAAACAGCTCAGGTTTAGCTTTTATGACTTATACAAACCTCGTCCTGATGTTCTCTTTGTCTATTTCGATCACATACAGTACTGACATACAAACGGTCTATTTCCAAACTGCTGTTATGGTGGTCTCTAAGGAGGGACCGAGGCACAGTTATGTAAGTTCCATATAGTCACCAGCAGGGGGCTAATTTGATTGGAGAAAACAGCTTCTGTTGGATCCTTTCTCTGTTTGCATTTGCATGGGGCACTGATCCCTTTTTGTCCATTTTTCATGAACCACAATTTGTTATGACAACCGGTTTAGTAACAAACTTAGAAGTCCAGCCTTGAATGTTTACTAACAAAGACTTAAAAGTTCAGCCTTGAATGTTCCGATCATCACTGCAATATGCACACTTCCCTTTTACCTAAAAAGATTGGCATGCCATTGATGACTTAATTTCTTGAGAAGCATACAGTGTGAGAATTCTAACCATGGACGTGCATTCCAGGTGGCCTGAGGGGAACACTTCTTACCTAGTTCCGAGCAGCAGCCCTTGTACTTGACGATGTTGTCGTGGTAGAGGTTTTTGAGAATTTTAATTTCTTTCATCCAGCCATCATGGAGATGTCCACCTCCATCGTGTTTCAAGGCCTTCACCGCCACGTACTCCCCAGTACCATCGTTGGACGGGTCGTAAATATACAGCATGACCTTTCCAAAGTGGCCCTTGAGGTAATGCACAAAAACAAATCTCAAAAAACCCATTTAGATCACAAGCACAAGCAGAGATCCTTCATTCTAATGCACCCTGAAATTTGGAGAAGGCTTTTATGAAGGCCTTGAATGAGAGACAGATCAATGCCTTTGATTTGAGGATCATATGACAAAGTGAAAAGATAGTCATGTATACTAACGCCACTAATAAACTAACCAACCCTAGAAAAAAGTAAGATGACAGGAGCATACTGCATGGATCAGATGGGCTAAATTGATAGGCTAAAACACAATCTCAAAACCAGCAAACAAGTAGCCAAACCTAACTCTAAAGGACTGTCTCAAGTCAATTTTCTCATTATATCTCTGTCAGGTTTACAGAAGTGGCAGATGCAAACATTTTTGCAGAAGGTCCTTCAGAAACCCAAGTCAATAAATGAGCCTGAAAGGAAAACTGAGCTTAAAGGAAAACTCTAACAACGGTCTAACAACAATTCAATACGAGTCGATATCCAAACTCCTTTTGCATCAAATGACAGTAGTTTGTGCCACATTCGGTAACCGATTTATATGGACTCACTCCACATAAGATGGCAGAAACTAAAAGAAGCTTTTAGAAACAATTAGAAAGGCAAAAATACTTCAGTTTGCCTGCAAAGACCCTCTTCATAGTAGCATAGACATTTAATGATTTTTTTGCCTATTTGTTATGACAACGGGTTTACTAACAAACTTACAAGTCCAGACCTGAATGTTTACTAACAAAGACTGAAAAAAGTTCAGACTTGAATGTTCCGATCGTCACTGCAATAAGCACACTTCCCTTTTACCTAAAAAGATTGGCATGCCATTGATGACTCAATTTCTTGAGAAACATACGCTGTGAGAATTCTAACCAGGGACGTGCATTCCGGGTGGCCTGAGGGGAACACTTCTCACCTAGTCGATATCCGAACTCCTTTTGCACCAATTGACAGTAGTTTGTGCCACATTCGGTAATCGATTTATATGGACTCACTCAGAAGATGGCAGAAACTAAAAGAAGCTTTCTTTACAATTAGAAAGGCAAAAATACTTCAGTTTGCCTGCAGAGACCCTCTTCATAGTAGCATAGACATTAAATGATTTTTTTGCCTAAAAAAAAAAACGATTTATTTTGACGTGGTGAAGTTGCCACCAAAGGCTATGCTATATGCATATATGCATTTGCAAATCCATATCCTGGTCTTACTCAAAGCTGCACTGATTGATGTCGTCTTAGTCTCAAATGAAAATTTACACTCGTCATCACCCATAAATAGACCCTAGGGTGTTGTAAGACTGGAATTTCCTTTTAAGACAAAAGAATGTAATGTACTTACCTCTCCCAGGTCCCTGATCTTCTTAAGGTAACGCTTGAGGAAGACACTTGGGTCAGTGTCTGGATTTGAGTCACACTTTGAGGAAATGTCAGGATCTGGTGATGGACGAAAAAATTAATACCATCACCAACAACTGTACTAAAATGCTTTAAATATATATAGCACAATGAATAGGGTAATTCATAACTTTAAGTAGAAACATTAGTACTGTGTTTGTGTTCATTACGTAAGAGAAGTTGTAAAACATGTTGAAGTGGAAAGAAGAAAAAGATAGAAAACAAACGTAGGAAATGAAAGGAGGAAGTGGTGGACATGAACTTACTCTTGAGCTGCAGTTCTGTCAGCTCCCTTAGAATGGCGCGGAAGGAAGGTCTCTCAGCCGGATTGTAGGTCAGGCACTTGCTGATGAAGCTGGCCAACTCCTGAGACGAGGGCTCAGCCAGGCGGCTCTGCGTTTCATAGAAACGCTCTTTCTGCTCAGGAGAAATAGAAAAGAAAAGAGAGAAAGAGGAAAGCAAACAGAAAGAGGCTTGGTGTGAGTACTGGTTTGAGTGTGAGTGTGTGTGTGAGACTGTGAGCCTGGGTGGGCGGGGTTTGCAATGGCGTGCCTCGTGGGGTGAGCTGGTGCTCATAGGCAGGTCTCCGTTGTTGCAGATCTCCAGCAGCGTGGTGCCAAAGCTCCACTGGTCAGCGGCGTGGCCCAGGGGAGCTCCGGGCGGCACACACTCCGGGGCGATCCAGGGGATTCGTTCGACACGCTCTGCGCAAGAACAAAAAACGACACAAAACCTCAAAACTTAAATGTCACTGCGAGTGTGAAACTTTAAAAGGAAGTGGCTGCTATCTGGTTTCCTGTTCCATTATCAAATGTGACGAAAAAAATCTGACAGGACTGAGACCAGTTTTGAAATGGCCTTGTTATGCAGTAGCTTCATTTCGACATCACCACTTCATGCGACAGCCACTGGTCAGCATGAATGCGTTTAGTTTATCTTCCCAATTACCTTGACGTGTCAGGGCTGTGAGCGAGATGCCCGGGTCACTCAGCTTAATGAAAGGAGAAGTACCCTCCTCTAGTCCTCGTCTCACCACCAGAATATTCTTGGCGCAGACGTTTCCATGGACTAAGCGCTTTGTCTCCTGCAATGTAAGAATCATAACACAAAAACTGATTTAAAAATTACAGAAACAACTGCAGAAAATGTGCAAATAGACAAGTGGCACTATGACTCTGCTATGTTCAACAGTGTAAGATAAACCATAAATACTGGTATATATATGACACATATATGGTTATGGTTATGATCATGGGATTTGGAAGACACTTTTTTCCAAAGCAACTTACAAACAAAAACAATACAATAGTTAAAATTAACAGTGAACAGTTTTAAAATTTTGGTGAGACTACATTGAGAAGAATAGCAATAATAAACAATAATGTCAAAGCAATCAATAGCCTAATGAAAATGAACAAAAAAAATAAACCAATACTATAATACACAAACCATAACTCATAAGAAAGGATTAATGAACTAAGTGCATGCTGAACAGATATGCCTTTAGACCCCTCTCTCATGCTAAAGAGTCTTACCAGGTAACTGAGAGCACTGGCTAACTGTTTAGCCACTGTAAATTTCCACTGCGGAGTGAGTCGCCCTCTCTCTTTCCGGAGGAAATTATCCAAGGGACCAAATTCCACAAACTCCTCAACCATGACGTCTACAGGGAGATTGTAGTCATTAATACTCATATATTACTCTAGATCTTGGCATGCCATGTGGTATCTGTAATCATGAAATGACTTTCTTTACAACATAAAAGCATTATTAGTTTATAGTGACTGTTGAAACAACTCCTACAGAAAACTATTTGTATTTAACAAAGACAAGACTGTGGCAGAGACAGGTGCAAACCTGACCAAAAGCAAGAGATGGACGTGCATGAAAGAGGAATCAACAATAGCCAAAACTCACTCTCAGATCCCTTTACTGATACTCCATGGACAAACACCAGGTGACCGTGGGACACCTGGCTCATGAGGCTGGCCGTCTCAAAGAATGCCTGTGGAGTGGAACAGACACAGCACAAAGGGTTGCAGAGAGGGTGGCGAGGGTTGGGAGAGAGAGAGAGAGAAATAGAGAGATAGAGAGAGAGAGAGAGAGAGAGAGAGAGAGGGAGAGGGAAGAGAAGGAGAGGAGGACAGAGAAAAAGACAGGCTTTCAGTTGAATTATACTGGGGCTTTTCTCATTCTTCATATTTTGTGTGGAGTGTTTATCTTAATTTAGCTTTTTTGTCTAAACGGTATTATACATTCTATTATTACTAGTAGTAGTAGTAGTAGTAGTAGTAGTTTTTCTTAGTTGCTTTGGTGCATTTCTCAGATTACAATTGAAATCCTCTAGTAGATCAACAGGTCAACAGTCTTTCCTTCCAAACCATTTAACCATTAGTTCCTTGCTTGAATCATTACGTGCAAAAGTGTTGAACGGTGAACCAGTTACCTAATGTGATCTGTGTTCTCTTTTTTTTTTTTTTTTTTAAAGTATATTTTTTGGGCTTTTTATGCCTTTAATTATAGGACAGTGGAGATTGACAGGAAGTGAATGGGAGAGAGAGCAGGGGTGGGATCCGGAAAGGACCACGGGGCGGGAATCGAACCCGGGTCGCCGGCGTACGGTGCAGGTGCCCCAGCCAGTTGCGCCACAGCTGGGGCCATGATCTGTGTTCTCTTTACATTTGTTTCCTGTACGGTATAACAATGTATTACATGGTCTGGCAACAAACTGCAGCACAAACAGTACTGTAAAAGTATTCTACCAAAGGTAATGTGTATCTGTCTACTGCTGAAATTGATATAGCCTATGGCAAATGTGCAAAGTAAATACAGAGTAAACAGATAAACCAGCTAAGCATTTTGACTATCTTCGTTCCAGTGACAGAGGAACTTTTCATTCTGGTGGCACTATATTGGTTGGCATAAATAATCTGCTTAAGACATCCTACCAGTAAGGATTTTGAGCAGGTTACATGCTTTTGCAGGTAATCAACTGTGGGGGGTGGGTGTTTCGTACCGGCAGTACTCGGTGACCTTGAGAAATGGAGATCTATGTGAAAACTCGCCAGATTTGTCTTTTAAGTTGTTCTCACCAGGGCTATGTCCTTATGGCTCTGGTCCAGGATCTTGAGAACTACTCGGATGCCTTTGGCACTGATGTGGTTGTTATTCGATTCGTCCTCATCGTCCTCAGCCCCACCATGCACTTGCAGGCGGCCAGAGTAGATGTTTGTCCTGGTGCCCCTTCCCAGATGCTGATCCTGTCAAGTAAAAACAAAAAGCATTTACCAGACACAGTAGATAGATAGATAAAAAAAATAGATATATAGATAAATAGATAGATAAATCGACAGACAGATTGACAGATCAATAGATTGATAGAACACAACTGACAGAAACAGAAATGACAGGTATTACACTAATGAATTTCATTTCTGTAAAGGTATGCAGAAGAAAAAAGTAAATGGGACAGGGGGAAACCCACGCGTGTGATTTCCTTGTCTTTAATCTGGTGAAATCTGAGCTGGCTCAGGTTGAGGGTTTCTGAGACCGGCTTGCTGCTGCTGCTGGCGCCCGGTCTGATCACCAGCAGGTTTGAAAGCTCTGCCAATGGGAAAGAAATGAAAACATGAAATCATTTCAAAACAATATACACAAAAGTGACATTTACATTTACCATTTATTAATTTAGCAGACACTTTTATCCAAAGCGACTTACATATGCCCATTATACAAGGGCCACTGTCCCAGGAGCAACTCGGGGTGCATTGCTCAAGGGCACAACGGTGGAAGTCGGGTATTGAACCCACAACTTTTTTGGATAGCTGCTAGCCCAGCTCTTTAAGCACGATGCTACCACTGCCAATACCATGACAATATGACCTAAATTGTCTTCCTGTGGCTCAACCCGTAGAACAACTGGTTATGCAAGATGCTACCAACACTAAGATTATGGGTTTGGCAGAAAATGCACATACTGATGAAAAATATATATTATGGGAAATGTATGTTATTATATTGTACATACCATATATACTGCATTATATAATTAAATCAACTTATTTCCACTATGAAAAGAGCTCTATGCTGGTGCATGCAGTGATGGCATGGCAAGATTTGAACGCCTGTGAGATACTTTAAGTGACGGAGCACAGACATACCTGCAGAGCGGGGAGGGCAGCATCTCTTCACAGTGAACGAGTCGTCACCAGACCGGAGCACGAAGGTCTTGAGGCCATCGGTGAGCTCTTTCACACTACAAAACTCCTTGTTCCAGCCCTCGAGCACAAACTTGTCCTCCTTCTGAAGGATCCTGAACTGTTTGTATGTTTCACCCTTCTACAGGTCACAAAGGGAGAATGGACCAGAGATACAATTAATATGAATACAGCAATAATTAGTCAACTAATAATCACTCAGGGAGGGTTGCAAATGGTCTTTTGTGGAAATTTTTTTTAAGATCCTAGTAGCCAAAATAAAATTGTTTAATTTCTTTGGAAGAAAAGCACCAAGTGTTAAACAGCACAGTCATTTGACTTGCTGAGTCACACCAGTGCCTTAGGCTCGAGGACGAGCACAGCTTTCAGGGGGATGAAGACAGAGATGTTTACTATAAGGGTATTAAAGGTGCAGTCCTTGATGCTGGTAAGAGGTTAATCATACTGGAGTTCAATAGCCAATCATGTGTGCCCCTCTCTACCGTGCCCCTGAAGCGATGTAGTAGATTGGGTGGAATAGTGTATCAAGCGATGTAGTAGATTGGGTGGAATAGATGATGAAAACTGCACCAGATTATAATACAAAGTGACTGGAGCTTTACCAAGATGATTCCCTCCAGAGGTTTAGTGTTGCTACTCATACAAGCAAATGGGGTGCAATGTAACAAGACACAGATACTCTAACCAAATATAAGCAAGCCATGGGCTACCAGGCGAATAATTGCTTAGTATCTGAAACATTATGCGTGACTACCTCATTCTTGCTCAGCACAGCTAAAATGATGCAATGGTAATCCAGGACACTCCAACGCAGGATATATACCCCCTCCGAGCCTGCCTCTTTTTTCAGTTTCTGTTGGACAAACTCTTCCCTGAGAAAGACAAAGAGAAAGAGAAAGAGAGAGAGAGAGAGAGAGAGAGAGAGAGAGAGAGAGAGAGAGACAGTTCATAAGCAGTTTGCCATTTGTTTGACTCAGTAAGAGACTTATGGTGTTGGGTGATAAGGTGGTGATGCATGATGGCATCAGGTTTTTTCCTTCCTAGTGTTGCAACGTCAAGACATCTATTACATAACATTAGTCTGGGGGAAAACCACTATTGAAAAATGTGGTCTACTGGTTAGCGCTTCGGACTTGTTACCGGAGAGTTGCCGGTTCGAACTCTGACTGAAGTGCCCTTGAGCAAGGCACCTAACTCCTCACTGCACCTCGAGCGCCGCTGTTGTTGCAGGCAGCTCACTGCTGGGATTAGTGTGTGCTTCCCCTCACTGTGTGTTCACTGTGTGCTGAGTGTGTTTCACTAATTCACGGATTGGGATAAATGCAGAGACCAAATTTCCCTCACGGGATCAAAAGAGTATATATACTTATCCTTAAATGTATGCCAGCTGCCATTGAATTCTTGCAATGAAGACGCACCTGGGCTTGTTGGGCCCAGTACTCACCTGAGAGGGCCGTGGATTCCGTTGGTGGCGCTGAGGACCACTCTGGGCGGAGCCACCTCATGGCACAAGTAGTGGTGGGCATCGGCGATGAGGCGGAAGTAGCCGTCCAGCAGGGAGACGAGGGAGCGAGCCTCCTGACTGGACCTCAGCTGCAGATCCTACAGACACACAAAATGGTTTGACAGCTAAGAATCAGCAAGGACATGAACAATTTATGGAAGCAAATATAGCAGTGAAGTGAGATTCCAGTTATTCTGATGCAGATAATACATATTTTGTCTGTTATAATAACTTGGGATGCTGCAAACCATCAAAGAAGATGGCTTCCCACAAACAGCTAATGCTGATGCACTGGTATTAAGCCTTTTCTGGCAGCTCTAAATGATCTGGGACATCGTAACACGCTACAGTTAACATTTCAAATTGAAATAATGTGAAAATAACTCAAATTAGATTTCTTTGCATTTATCTAGTACTAAACATCATTTGAACATCATTTGAACCCTTCTGAGTTACACTATGTGTAGCACTCATAGTGGTACTCCAAGCTGCAGCCACATGAACATGAGAGCATGATAGTCTTCTCTCACCATTGCGTGATTGTCCTGATGACAGATGCAGACATTGGCTCCGACTATGGCGATGTGGGAGATTTCAGGGAAGTCACAAAAGTTGTTCCATTTGTCTGGGGTGCTCGGTTCCTGGGAGAAGGACTGTTGCCTGTTTTTCTTTTTATTGTTCATGTTCCCCAGGTAGTCATTGTCCGGAGCCTGAGGAGCCAGCGGGCAAAAGTAAAGAGTCATCAAAGCAGTCTGAGGTAGGAGACACTGGCCCACACATTCCCCAGGTAGCCTACCCCACACATTCCTCACACATTCCCCAGGTAACCTACCCCACACATTCCCCACACATTCCTCAGGTAGCCTACCCCACACATTCTCCAGGTAACCTACCCCACACATTCCCCACACATTCCCCAGGTAACCTACCCCACACATTCCCCTGATAGCCTACCCCACACATTCCCCTGATAGCGGGGTCATCAAAGCCGACCGAGATAAGAGACGCTACCCCACATATTAGCCAGATAGCTGAAGCACTGAACCTGAAAGACCAGAACAGTGACCTTAACAAATGTCACATCATGCTCAGAGAAACGTGATTCCTCTGAGATCTCATTCCTCGGAAGGACACACACCTTTAGAGCCGAGATCTCCCTCCACTGGATGCCTGTGGTGCCAGAGATCATAACCTCGTGTGTGGCCTCCTGCTCAGCGACATCCTCCACGTCCCCCTGCACCCGGGAGTCGCTCAGGTAAGAGCCGCTGCTGTCGCCGTCCTTCTTCAGTGCCAGGCGGACCGCGACGAATGTCTCCGTGCCGAAGCGGGGCGCCAGGTTCTCCAGGGTGGCCAGGTACTTGTACATGACTTCCTGGGGGCCCAGCTTGCCCTGGGCCACGGTGTGCTGCTGGAAGCTCCGCACGAACTCTGCGAAGACGCGGCGGATTCGCAGCTTGGTGAGGAAGTTGTCGCGCGAGATGTGCCGGGAGAAGGAACGCGGGATGCAGCGCAGGTAGCTGGGAAGAATGGGTGACACCAAGCAGATACCAGTCAGTGCTTTTTCCAAACAGAGCTCCGTAAAGTAAAACCAGAATTGCAATTAATTTCAATTCGAATTGGTACTGTTTAGTCTAGTTCCAGTGGATTCATTTGATGATTTGAACTGACTGAAAACATTAAAAATGCTGTGTTGGAAACATTAAAGGAGAATTCCGACGATTTTTCACACCGAACTCTGTTCCTCGAAGTCAGAGTACTGACGGTACGGAAAAAAAAACAAAAACAGATCTGTTTCTCACGATCACCGAGTACTGTTGGTACGAAGAGAAAAAAAAGGGAAGGGGAGGGGGGCGGGGGTCTACCCAGCTTGAAAGCAGTTCTATCCAATTCAAAAACTTATTTGACTCATTTGATTTGAGCACATAGCCTCAGGGTACTTTATTAAGTCTGATGCCCAAACCCCTAGAGTCATCAGTGGCTCAAAGGAAACACTCCCTTTTTACAGGAAAAATCCTCGAGCAGGAAGCAGGGAGAATTAAAGGTGAAAGAGCAAGTTAACAATCCAGTTAACATGAATTCCTTATTACCTCATAAACATGAGTCATTCCAGAGTGTGTTTTTGAAAAGCATTTACCTGATGTGTCTGGCCACATCTTGCAGGTTGGAGTCCGACTGCAGGGCCTTGTGAGACATGTGAAGCACAGCCATCCCCAAGCTCTCATCTTTATACCGAACCAGCTCTGCATTGCCTCGTACGTCTTCCATGGGCGCAATGTCATTCACAAAGTCAAACTTTGCCTGCAGGACAACAGATGATGTATCTTTAGCTGAAATAAAATCTCTACTTTACACAATCAGTCATTTATACTACTTCACTATTACTATACGGTGTTTACTTTGATAACACTAAAATGCATTGGCATTTCTTATAGTTTACAATGCATGTTTGCTTAAGCAGAGTTGTTAAAGTCTGGCTTCAGAAAGTAAAAGTCCTACCCCATATTTGTCCCGACCATTCACTAACCCAGGAGATTCTAATTAGCACAACTCCTCAGCCAGGTAGATTAGCTTCTTAGTGGAATCAAAGGTGAAAGTCTGATCATCTGTTTCATGTGCTCAGGTAGATCCTACATGGTAGGACTTTTACTTTCAGATGGTGGATTTTTACAACTCTGTGGTTTAGTCTAGGCTCACCTGGGCAAACAGGTAATCCAGAGAGGGCATCTCCAACAGAGGGGAGCCCAACTTCTCTGACCCCGCTGTCCGTTGGGCATAGCGGAACACGGCAGGTTCCTTGTCACTCAACCCATGCCAGTTACGGAAGTAAAACCTACGTAAACAGACCATAAAATGATGAACACCTGAGAGGAAGTTCGTGCCAGTTGAAAGCATGAACATAACAGTGTTGCAATGTGTACATCCTCATTCGGTCTAATTGCCCAGGGTTGGGCTGGATGATCAATGAACAAACGGAGGAACACCCACAATCCTCATATGTGCTTAAAAAGACATTCACTCAGGTATTGTACTTGCCTCATGCGGAAGTGAACTTCTACAGATACATTTTGTGGGTCAAAGCTGTGGTTCGGACTGTACCAGCAGTGAGACTGAGGGTCGTATAGAGCAAAAAGATTGTGGCACATCGGAGTAATCCCTAAAAAGCAAAATACAAACGATTACAAGGATTGTCCCCCTCGTCTTGTAACAGCAAATGTATTTTGCCATGTGATGTGAAACTGCAGTCATATTCCATACCAGCATCCTGAGCTGCCCTGATTGACAGCTCCTCAGCAGTGACCACCTTGTCCTTGTGGGTCAGATAACGCTCGCCGCCTTTGGTCCAGAAGAGATAGACATGAATGCCAGGCCCCTGAGGAGTCTCACACTCAGAGGTGGATGGCCCCGTCTTGGTGAGCCTGTAGCGTCCGCGTCTAGACATCGTCCATCAAGTCTCACACATACACCACTGATGAAAGAGAAACAATTTTTTTTTATTCTTGGTTACAACTATAGGGCCCCACTAATGCAGATCATGAGATTATCCACGTGAAGAACCATAAATATTTAATGATTGTTGTGCACTGATGTGTCACAGAATAATCAATATCAATAAGGCTAAATGAGAGGAATACGTCAAGCCATCAAGAGACTTGGAATGATAAACACTGACGGAAAAAACTGACAGCAAAGGCTGACTATCCTATTTCAACACAACAATTCTATCCTATGCACTCGACAATCAACTGGCAAGGCCTTCCGGGGGGAGACCAGTCAAAATCTTAAGAGTGAAAGTAAACATGATGTAGCCTACTTATGTGTACACATAATGCATTCGTAACCTTCAACAAAGACAACGCAATTTGACTTTTAGGTAGCCTTAGACAATCAGTTAATAGGCTACAGGACAATAAACTTTTTGGTTAACACTTATCAAAAAATATAATATGACCGTATAGCCCCTTCCGCTTAGGCTACATAATAGCTTAATAATGTGTAGACGTGTGGTAATGTGTTTTACCATTCAATTGAAAGGTCCTGAATCCTCAGTGTTATTGATCCCAGACTTCTTGGTAGGTTATCCTTTGTGACTTAAAACGATCTTTTTCGTAGTTTTCATCGCATGATCACGCATTCACTGATCTCGTCGCACGCAGTCCTTGGTACGTGACGGCTATCAAGCGCGTCCGCGATTGTTTGAGCGGAGCCACTCCCCTAAAGCTGTTTGGAAATACCCGTACACAGAACAGCGCCATGCAACAGAATTTAGGCCTGTTTATATACGTCTATATAGTTAAATACAGCGAATATATCACATATATTATGTCTAACGCGCTGTCTTCCACGCGTGTTTGATTATGATTATGGAACGCAACAGAATCTATAATTTTCTGAATCAAGTAATCAACAAAATGTTAATATGGAACATGGGGACATCTAGTGGTGTTATTCTGTAGGCTACTACAAAAAAGACAAAGAATGAATGGTGCCAGTTGCAACTGTTAATCAGATTGCTATTTTACATTATTAAATCACATTATGTGGCTATTATGTGGCTATGAATAGCCTACATTATAGTTGAAGGCCTACTAAACCTGCAAAACTATTTGACATTTATTTACAGTGTAACCTAGTTCAAGTTAGGTCTAATTGCTTGGATGGTTTATTAGCTTCAGCCTCCTACTAGCCTATTGCAACTATTATATATCATTCATTTTCATTGTCCAGATAAAACAAAAACGTCTTGTCCACGGAAACAGGAAAGACCAATGAGTTGTTTTTGACTATCTCTGGTAACTGGTGAATCAGCACACTTAAATAGAATACAGAAGTTAGTATGACTGTAACTAAAAAATGCTTTGTTTTTGAGTGTAAAACAAAACAAGCTGACCGTTTTCCAAACAATATTCTAGTTTTACAGGGAAACTGCATTAAGCACAGGAACAACAAACAAATCACTGTTCCCAGGCCTAGCTGACCCAGATGTGTTGAGAAATCTAGAGCTCTGCAACACATTCTCACTTGTGTCAAAGATGTCTCTCTGCATATTTAACCAGAGTTCGCTTGTCTGTCTTGCATTTCAATTGATCTCTCACATTGTCGTGTTTCATTTAGAGGAAGACAAGAAGAGATAGAGTATGACGTAAGCCTTGAATAGAAACAGAGTGCATCAAGACCCTTGTTCAAAAGACAAACAAAAGCGAGTGAAGAAATGAAAAAAAAAACAATGGCATTGCATGTAGGCCACTCTTAATTGTAACAAGAGCAGCTTCAGACCAAGCAACAAACACCCATTCATGGAGGCTATTTCATTTCTCTTCAGTTCTGTTAGTTTTTTTCTCTCTCCCTGTCCCAGAAGGCCACTGGTTAGCAAAAACAGAGCAAAAAAGTTCTGGCCACTCATATTGTATTTTAGGTTACATTTCTATAATTTTCAGGACATTCTTTCCAGGATACCTCAGAGTCCCCTGATATTTCTAACCTGTGTAGGCTAATGCATTTTTTCTGAAATACACAAACTCTGGAAATGCAGCCTCACTCTTTACTTACTGCCTGTCTTTGAATCCCCAGTTCAGGGCACGCCAAAGATCTGCAGCTCTGTTTTTGTTTGTTCAATTTCTATAACAGTCAGTTCAGATGCCATATGTGCAATATTCTTTGACACTTTATTCCAATATATTGTTTACATGAATATTATGAGGAATGTGCAGTGCAGAAGACATTCTTGACATAAGAGACTGCAATGCAAGTGAGTGGCATGATAAATATGGTTACATTTTTTTGTCTTCATGGAAACTCTGCAGATTTTTTTTTTACTCACCAGAAAGTAATAAAGTCAAAGATCACCGCTCATCTGTCGAGGTGCAGGATTGGTAGGTAACTTATAAAAGATAAGAAAAATCTGCACAGACTGGAGTGTGCGGACTCAACAGAAAGTAAACAACTCAGGGCAGTTCAAAAATCAATAGAACAACAAAATGTTTTACACTTGCAATTGTATTAGTATTAGGTCAGACATAAAAACAAATACCAAGTTGTACTATATTGAATCAAATAAGAAAGCTCTAAGAAAGTAACATAGAAATATTAGTTGGAATATACAACCTGTTTAGAACAGAAACAAAACACCACTCAAAAAATCCAAAACATTACTAGCTTAAACATTTTCTGAGAGAGACATCTGGTGTGTCAACGCATTATCAGACTGACACACAGTTATGAGGTCATCACATCTAAAATAACAAAACATTTAATCTATAAAAAATGTAAAGAGCTATTTAAAACAATACGCTACAAAATGATCCAGGCCTAAATTCCACACCACAAGAGTATCACCTGGCCAACTTGTAGCTGTGTGAAACTGAAAAAAATGTCAGCCAACAAAGAATCCAGTATATTCAGTGGTCAGCTTTCAGTTCTAATGACACTTTATGTGCACTGGCTTCCCTTGGACATTCACAATGACCTCTCACATTGCCCACCTGAGAAGAGGTAACACAACAAATCAGGCTAGTTGAAACCATGGAGCTGGCATGAGCATATAACGGTGTGGCGTACATCCTCATTCAGTGGCATGCCTAGGCTTTGGGCTTGATGATAAACTGCTTGCTTTTCTTGCCCAGTATATTGGAGGCAGTGCATGTGTAAGTCCCAGGCCGCAGGGCAGTGGAGGTCAGGACGGGTTGGTCCTCCATCTTCTCCAGGGAAAGTGCAGCGGTGCTCCAGGTGTATGATGGTGGGGGGCTCCCCACAGCCGTGCAGTTCAACGACGCCTCGTCCCCTTTGCTCAGCTCCAGGGTCTCGTCCTCAGGCTGGGAGAAGGAAGGAGAGACTGGAGCATGGTGTCCACAAGGGCGCACACACACATACACATACACCCAGATACGCACGCACACACAGATCACGCACACATACACATACACACAGATACGCACATACACACAGATACACATACACACACAGATCATGCACACATACACATACACACAGATACACATACACACACACATCACGCACACATACACATACAGCCAGATAAACATACACACACAGATGACGCACACATACACATACACACAGATACACCCCAAATGTGCGACCACATCATACAAATGTACACACAGACAAACAGATAGAGAGAGAAAGAAAATGAGAGGAAGAGAAAGAGAAAGAGAGAGAGAGAGAGAGAGAGAGAGAGAGAAAAATAATGGAATACATAAAATGAGATTAATCACTCATATCAAAAGCAAATACACAGTAGATTCAGCCCTGCAAAGCAGGCCAAGTTCACAATAATACTCACAATGTACAGTGATATCAAGAGGCTTTGAGGAGACACGGGGAGGAGATCGGGGACCGTCGATGCCCAGGTCCAGCTCAGCTGCACACGTGTACTGGACCCTGTGGTCTGCCATGGTCGGAGTGATGAGCAGGGAGGAGGACACTTGGACCGGTGTGGTCGGTGTCAGGTCGGAGAATGAGTGGTTGTACACCTCGGTCTGACCTCTGTACCACCTCAATGTGAGGTACTGTACGGGCGCTATGTTCTGCACCTCACACAGTAGCTGGTATTCCTTCCCCTCCATCATGGTACCTGTGTGATTAAGGCTGATAGACACACTGTCTGGGGTTTCTGAAAACAAAAACAGACTGAATGCAGCACACTGCTGTCATCATGATCACCTTTTCAGACAGTTGAACTGTTTTACAATAGTATGTAAGACTTACAATCATTGGCTCCTTTCTATGCATTAATTGAGTTGGCTATTTTATACACTCACTGTAAAGGACGAGATTTAGTTTCTCCTCACACTGCCTGGGCGCTGTGAAAAATACTCCGTAGCAGATTGGCTCTTCAATCCAGTCGATCAGACTGTCCACTTTCCACTGGACAGTTAGGTCATTCTGCGTGTGCGTGGCGCCCACAGCTGACTCCCAGCCCAACACACGTACCGGCCGAGAGGCCACGCAGTTGACCGTCACGGGCTCCCCGAAGGCCACCACAACCCTAGCAGGCTTCAGCTCAAGCGTGCAACTGTCACCTGCGAGAGCTGAGCAGATACAGTAGACTACATTGACAACATCCTCTCAGCACCTCTCAGAGATAACAGTTTAGACAATCAACATTCACTGCACTGATGCACTGCACCGAAATCATGTTCAACAGGTTGTTCTACAAATCAGGTTTGAAAACTGCCTGGCCTTCATACCATACCGCCACATTAATACAAGGATTGGACTTAATCGGTTGAAGTTACATAACCGCATTCAAAATTCCTAAAGTAGGCTATGTTGGCTTGGATGACACATTTGGGCTACGTTACAGTTCTGTCATAGCATGCTTTAAAATGACATTCACAAAGGAAATGCAAAAGCCCTCTTAGTTAAGGCATTAAAGTCTGTTTTAAAATAAATTGAGTATGACTAGCTACCCGGTGACTTTCTCTATCCGTGTCAGTATTTCGACTCACGGTAAACAAAATGCCTTTTTCTTCTGTTTTTTAAAGCCTTGTTGCGCACATACAAATAGCGACCATCTCACCTGTGCAGAACATGCAGACTATATAAAAGCATCTCAACGTGGTCCTCTCCATTTTGATTAAGACTTCGCCTCACTCTGCTGTGATTTGGGTTGAAAGCGAGCGGAATTCCGACTTTGTCCTGCTTGGCAACGTCATGAACTCTGGCTAACAAAAGCCCCCCTTCCCGGGGACCTTCGCTCGCCTCTCATCTCAGTGTTCGGCTAAGGCCCATGAAGGGGACTCTCAGGCCCGGGCCATATAGAAAGCCGCTCTCCCTGCAGCATAGTAATGTTTCTCTTTCCCAACCCCCACTGTGCATTGTTACAAAATAACAGTCTGCTCCTTTCAATAGCCTATCACAAACATAGAAAACTTGAGGTAGATATGGATTGATGGAAACTTGGGTATGAAAGGATGGAAAGGAATTCAAGGAAGGAAAGACTGACAGCTAGGCTAGGGCAGTTGCACTTAAAAACACCAGCTAGTCTCAATCACAACATCCATGAATTTACAGCAGCTGACAGTTCACAAAGATGCTCTCTGAAAAGGCCAAAGTGACCGGTTATTCTGTGAGGAACTGCATTAATGTGCTTGCTCAACAGCTGCTCACCAATAGGACCAGACATGGGAATGAAAACACTGCAGAGCATTGTGTTTTTAAGAAGCATTAAAAAGAGTTAAGTCTGCTTACCAGGCCTTCTCTGAACAGCAGTGGACAGCTGTTTCTGGGTGTGTCTGTCTTGAACGTGAAATATGAACAGAGCCTAGCCCCAAATGATTGCAGCATTGTATTCTCATTTGCACAAAATGGTAAAATAGCCTAACTATTGAGAGGTGACCTACATTTTGCTATACAGCCATTCAATTGTGCCATCATACCACTCAACATTCAACAGGATCGTTTCACATATCAATGCTATGATATCATATCTCATGAAAAGACACACCATGTGACACCATTTCAAAGCCTAATTTTAACCCCTTGCTTGTGCTCGAGTGTTAATTCCAGGGCCATGTAGGCTACTCTGGCATGCTGTCCCAGCCCTGACTGCAGTGCAGAGGTTGTTATGGCAACCCTTATCCGGACTACACAAACACTTGGCAATGCTCGTCCTCCAGTCCTTCAGTAACAGAGCACATCAAACAAAAGACAAACACTGCACTGAGGCCGTGTTTGTAGCTAAACATAATTCCAGAGATAAACCTCACAGTGCTGGATGTGTTAAGTTTAGTCTGGCCCTGGTTTACTTAGTGGGATATTTGCACACAGCAGAAAGATCTGTTTGACAGTTTTGTTTTTCTTTCACTTTCTTAGGCTACTTTTCCCCCTGCATTTATTTCACTTTGTTTAGGCCTACTTCACTTTTCCAGTATTGTCACTCAAAGTAAATGTCTGGCACAATCGTACCAAGTTGTATCAATAAGTAACAGAACACAATTCTACACCTTTTGAGTCATCAGCACAATTAAATAGGCTAACACACATAATCAGACAAGGTTTGGATTATTGTCCCATAAAAAAGACACAAAGTGCATATGTGTTCAATTATCACAATTGCTCTCATAATGAATATGGGGTTGGTAATTATTGTTTGTAGTCATGTTTCATGTCTGCAATACTGAGATGACTCAAGGCAAAAACTATTTATGATTTATGAATTAAGACATACTATAAACATCACACACAATATGTCCTCATTCATTCATCACTCATTTGGAAATGATCCAGACACTTACTGGAAAATAACAGAGGAAAAAATAGTCAATTCACATTCACATTTCACATTCAGTTCATAAGGTCCCCAAGAGGAATCTCTACAAACATATACAGCCCAGGCTCTGTCAAATTGAAAATGCAATGCTTCTTAGTTACTTTATTTACCATATGTTCCTCAGCAACCCTATAAAACAGGTCTGAACAATCACTGAAAAAACACAAATAGTATGACAAAGCTTGCCTGAGCAGGATAGGGCATGCATGCATACCTTACAGCGTCAAACAAGCGGATGTTCTCAGGGAGCCTTCTGTCATGCATACAGATAGCCTTTTACTATTTGACTATCCCGTTTATGTTTACATATGAAAAAGCTAGCTCATGCTCAAGAAGCTAACTCATTTTCCTTTGGAGGCTCCTATATAGCAGGATAAAAGAACACACGCTCGATTCCCCGAAAGACCACTTTTAACATGTGAGACCCATCAATCTGACTTCGCAGCTGCTGCTGGCCAAATGTATTGACACCCCCTCCAAAAAAATTACTTTTGTTACTACTACTTTGCGTGATGCGCGTCATTGTATAGCGGCGGCACTGATCTGGGGGTCGTTTCTAGAAAGCGTCGTTTGCTAACTTGCGTCGCAACCTTGGTAGTACGCTCCATCGTTCTTGGATTTGGTGTTTCTAGAAAGGGTAGTTCGAACTCTCAATCGCAAACAAGGACGCAAAGTTGGGTCGTTTGAACTACTGCCCCTAGGCAGTCGCACTTGTGTCGTTCCTTGGTAGTTCCTGTTGGTGTCCGGAGCGCCTAACCAAAAATCACAACCGCCTAACCAAAATTTGTGAAGTGGATGTTTATCTCGTGACTCAATGATTGATCTATCCTCTAGCTTAATTTTGATTAAGACACTGCTCCCCTACTTGGCTCATTCTTGCTATTTATGTTAATTAAAGTATTGCCTTGCTTTTAGTATTATAATATTCACAGTCCCTAACAACAGCAGTGTTAAATGGTGTAGTGGCTAAAGCAGATGACTTGTTATCCCAACGTTGTAGGTTCGATTTTATTATGATGTGAGATTGTCCTCTTGCTTCTCGCTACCTGCAGGTGAACTGTGTGACACGTAGATTCAGTTGTTTTTGACTGATGTATTGTACCTATGGTCTCTCGATGTAGAGTAACTATATACATAAATATGTATGGTCAAAACCTATTGTTGTGTCTCGTAGGCCTACTCTTACTCAGAGATGAAAAGAAAAGAAGACATAGGATGCGAACTCCGGCCGAGCGCGCAGTGCACCAACGCGCTGCCGTTAAGCCACGAGACAGTTGGTAACCTATGGGATACCCAGATATTTGTCCAGGCTATATATTTTTTCCAACACATAGATATTTAACACAACTAATGACTCATATTGGTCTGCTTAAGTTAACTGTTTTATATGCTTGCAATAGGTTTCGGTTTTGGCTGATGGCAATGACAATACCAGCATTAATCACTCGGTTTAGATTAGAAACATGTCGACATAGGCCGTGACAGGACATTTCTAGGGGGTGGGGTATTACACGTTGTCACTGTTTCCACCAATTATATGTATCGCTGCATCATCAACAACGTTGTTGGAACTATGGTGTTCGAACGTCGGAGGTAGCGAATTGCGACACAGGTACGATGCTTTCTGGAAACAGGTGTAACAGTGTCGTTGTTTGGTCGCAAGTTGCGTCGTACCATGGTGGTTGAGCAACGTCGTTGCTAACTTTTCTAGAAACGACCCCCTGACTGACTCTAAAGACGCATCATCCCCTTGAATCAGTTCTTCACAGCCTTCTCCCATCCGGCTGCAGAGACAGAGCACTGAACCGGACTAAAGCCTTTTTTTGTCCCCACTGCCATCACAGTGCAGAACAAACTGTAATGCTATACCACCACTTCAGTTTTGCTTTAGTTTTCACATTTGATGTGTGGGTGTCTCAATGTGATGTGTTTTTTGGTGTTGAATGAGGATGGGATATGTTACTGTTATACGTCATATGTGTTGTGTGGATGAGATATGTCGGATGGAATATGTGTTACGTGTTTTTTATGCTGTGTGGATGATATGTCACATGGGTGAATGGGATATATGTGTTACATGTTTTATGTGTTTATATGTGGTGCTGTGCTATGGCACATGAAAAGAAGATGTGTGGAAATGATTATGGGTCAATAAAGACTCTATCTATCTATCTATGTATCTATTATAAGGTTCTATCTGCGTTTTGAGTGCTCTGGGATATAGTTTTAGAATTCCATACAGAGCATTCCATAGATATAACCATATAATTCTAAGGGGACGGTCTATCCAGGCACATCCATTAAGTCTAAAAAAAGATATCATTGCTTCATTAGAAGCTATGTGTGTTTGGGCATGGAGGAGCGTGGCTTTCAGAAAGCTAAAGGTCCCTCTTAATTTACATAGCAACAGATAGCAAGGGCAAACATGTGCCTAAAGGGTGTTGTCAACCATTACTGATATTGAAACACTCGTGTCATTCTACACTCTCTCCCATCTAAACATGTAGGCAATGTGCTATGGGGAGGACTTTTGAGTTAAAGTCAAAAGTTTCAAAGTAGCCTACTGATAGCCTTTTTTTATTTGACTAGCCAGTTTATGTTTGAGACAAATAGAGCTGGACAGGAGCATTATTCCTTTTCTGATGTCTCCTAGATCCCATGTTTGGAGAAGAGCACATGCTCGATTCTCCTAAAGGCCACTTTGAACATGTGTGAGCCCCACCAATTTTACTGCACATTAAGGTTTAAAAAAATATTATAACCTTAGAAGCAGATAATGTGAGGCTCTCACCCATAGTCACGTAAGGGATAACGGCCGCCGAGGTGTCCTGTTATACGGAATTAATGGACGAGGGCGAGGGGCAAAAAACTCCCCGACGCGCGGAGCCCGAGTCTATTAATTCCGTATAACTGGACACATCTCGAAGGCCGTTATCCCGCTTATCACCCGGTTGCCACTGTAAACACTGGAAACACGCGGTTCTGTTTATCACCCGGAGAGAAGAAATACTCTTTTCTGATTGGCTGGCGGGTGGCCTTTAATCCTGAATAACAGGACACCGTTCCATATCAATGCTTATGAATGGTAACTATAACAACCATAGTTGGAGTTTTTGCCCCTCGCCCTCGTCCATTAATTCCGTATAACAGGACACCTCGGCGGCCGTTATCCCTTACTTAAAGGACAGTTTCTGTCAACTGTCAGTCAACTGATAAACTGTCCGTTTCGGATGTGTGTTTGGGTATGGAGGAGGAGAAGCATGCCTATCAGAACTTCCTAAAGGGAAAGTGAATGGTCCCTCTTAATTTACATAGCAAAAAAACTACTCCTGGACAGATACAGTTAATCTACACTTCTCTCTCCCATCTAAACATGTAGGCAATGTGCTAATGAGGAGTGAGTCATGAAAAAAAAGTTTCAAAGTAGCCTACTGATGCAATACTGGTAAATCTATGACAGACATGATTAAACAAACAAAGTATTTCATCCGCCAAACAAAGAGGGATGACCACAGGGAGGAATTCAAAACGATAAAATGTATTAACACGGCCTCAAGGCAGAGATGTTGATGAACTCATTTCTCCTTAAGGCCAAGAACTTTGGCACACAAAACAAACAATGAGAGCACTTAACAAAAGCCACTGAGAATCTGAAAAGTGAAAGTGGTTAGACTGCCACTTCCTGCTGACAAATGTATTGACCAATTGTCTATACAATTGTCTGGTATGGCTTATAGTGCACTTCCCTGAGTATAACAAATATACACAACTCTGTTAAATCTAACTGAAAGATACTGTTTCACTGTACATATCTTCGGCCAGAAAACAATCAAGTCACATTCCTTGAAACAATCTAATTCTAAATCCCCAGCAACAGTCAGTGTCGCCATTATGAGCAAAATTATTTCCAATCAGACTAGTGACCATCTATCAATTGCCTGACAAGAGGTTTTGTGGCTATGAGTCAATAAAATCAAAATGGATTAAAACTAAATTAAGCGGCTATGGCACAGTGGTTAACATACTCAACATACTATACCTGAGGGTCACTAAATAAAATACAATGCAAATGTGAAAAGCTAAGATGGCTGCTCAAACACATGTCTAACAAGGCATTTGAGTAAGAGTGAGTTACTTTGGATAGGATACATTTTAGAAACAATAGTAACAGTATATAATTTAAGTCTATTAGCACATATTTTAGTTAAATGCTGAAAAGGACAAGGCACAGTGTCTACTGTTAATACAACTATTCTGTACAGCATATTTGGAGGTGTTTGAAATGATAAAATAACATTTCACCGATAATTTGAATCACATCGACTGACATGAGGCTCTGAACACACAATCAACCACACACTACTTCCTATAAGCTAAAAAGTTACAAAGACAAAGAGTAGCAAAAGATAACTCAGTGCATTAATAGCATTTTTAAAGAAATAAAAAAATCATAACAAAACACAAACAGCTGCTGATACAGGCTCGGTTTGCATTGTGCACTGCTGCAGGTAGAGGCCCAGTCTTCCTTGTACAATGCTGTGGTCCAAACCTTTACCGTCCTCATCCCCAAGCGTCAGTGCCCTTCACCCTGGCCATTGTAGTCCCCATACCACAGTCCCTCACATGCAAGACTTCCAAAAACACAGAGGGATCTAAAGCATATAAACTATACATAATATTAAAGGCAAAAAAGTAAATATATAAAATAGTGCATGCATTGCTTGTGGTGGTGGTGGTGGGGGAATTGTTCATGTTCTTTGGGCATCTGATGCACTGCTTGTTGATCAGATAATCGAATTGGTACCAGCTTTCCACTTCCATACTCCATATGACACTATTAGCAGCACAGCCACGACAACACCAACAATGATGATGGTCCAGAATGTACCTGTGGCAGAACGCAGAGAAGGGGAGCAGAATTATGATCACTGTGCAAAAAAGTCAAGTCAACCAATCACCACACATACAGTAAGATGCAGGAGGCAACTTAATCCAGGTTAACGCCTCGTAAAAGAGGTGTGATGTATTTTAAATTAGAACTAGATTGAGTTAAAATCGTGTTAATTCTGGCTGTTTTGGAACATGTACTTTGGACTCCAGTATTTGGACTTTACAGGAAGTGACCAAGGGAAACAGAAGTGTGTGACTTTTTCCACACTTGGCACCACACATAGTGGTGTCTTGTAAGGATTCTGTTCAGGTTGCACAGCACTTTTGAGTCTGTTAAGAGGCACAACCACAGTCTAAACTCTGCCCCCATAGCATACAGTAGCTTTGTGGCCACCTGGCTACGCTAGGCACTAGCAGGATAACTCGAGATAGGAAGCACAGTTTCTTTTTCTTTCTTTTTTCCCTACCGCGCAATAGAGCACCAAAGCCATGACGTAGCGTGAAGATGAAAGAGGCGTTTAAATATACAGTACTTCTGAGCTGCTCACCTGCAAGCCAGCCTGAATTTACCCCGCCCACAATATTTGAGGGAGGGAAATTTGATCTGGATGTGTCCCGGCCTATCAAATCGTTTGGATGGGCTTTATACAATGATGGACAGATAAGAAACAGTGAAGCAGTCCTCCATGTCACCTGATCACGCTTGAGTTGATTTTGTTTCCAACAAAATCGTTGCCGTTGGAGAAGTGAGATGTTAAGATTCTGCTATAGGCTAGCGTCTGTGATACAAGATAACGATGACAGCGCAATAACTTTAAAAGATGAACAGAAAACAGCAACTAAAACATTTGACATTCTCAAATTCTGTGGCCAAGGTAAATTTGGGCTGGCTTCCAGGCTTGGTTGAAACACGTCCCATTATCAAATTCAAATAGCGTGGTACCAGACTCAAATTCTGATAAGGATTCTCGCCACGCCAAGCTATAAATTCCTGAAATACCTGAAGATCTGGACTGTACTTTGAAATGCTTGTTGCTACTACCAAGCTTGTTGGAGGCTGTGCATATATAGTCCCCAGCTTGTTTAACAGCAAGGACAGGCTTGTTCTCTATCTTCTCTTGTGCTCCCGACAATGTCCAGGCATAATCAGGAGGGGGGTTGCCATTGACTGTGCAGTTCAATTTGGTGTCACCCTCCAGGACTAAGACCTCAATCTCTGGATGATTGTGATCTGGGGGATCTGAGGAAAGAAGCAGAAAGGAAGTCTGAGGCATCACTAAACTGAGTCATCAGGCACAATTTCCTCTCACTGTTCTCTCATTCTAAAATAGGCATTTAAATCAGCAGTACACAGCAGAAAATGTTCAGTGATATCTGAACTCTGATAGCACCTAATAGTGGTAAATAGATATAGTCAATACAGTCCCATTCTACAGTTACTTTACATAAATTATCATTATTATACTTTACTTGTGATTCAATGTAACCCACATTGAATCACAAGATGACTGTACTGAAAATGGTACAAACATGATTTTACTTTATTAGTGTATATTCCATTGCTCCTTTGATTGTAACTCAGTTAACTATTCAATAAGTGCAGAATTTTAGTACAGAAACAGATGCTTAAAGTCAGTCTGTCAGAACAAGTAAACACCTGTGTGAACACCTCATGTTTTGTCTTATTGTTAAAGTATTTTGCAGTCACTTTTGTCCTAAGCGACTTACAGTAGACTTACAGTAGAATAAGTCTTCTGTAAGTGAAGAGTGAAGAAATAACTGTCACATTTTATAAAATGTCTTCTCTACTGTACTGTTAAAAAAATGCTTGACTGGTGTACAACTTAGACCCATAGGCAGTGTCTCTTACAGTGGACAGCCATGAGGACCGGCTGTGACTGAATAGGAAGATCAGGTGTAAAATCCAGTCCAGCTTCACAACGATATTCTGATCCATCATCAGGTGGAGAGAAGACACTTTCCATTTTAACAGTCCTGTTCTGTGGACCTTCTTGACCCTCGTGATCTTCATGCAGAGTCGTTTCTTTCAACAGCTTCTCTCCTTTAAACCACTTCACAGTCAAGTTCTTGACAGGAGCAAAATTTTTTATGTGGCAAGCAAAGCTGTACGACTTGTTTACATACTTGGGCCCAGAATCATCTTCCACTAGGGCCACACTGTCTGGCATTTCTGTAGAAAGAACAATGACAAATAAACCCTGACATTTAAACATTTATCATTTTTAAAAATAAAAAAAGATAATCAGTTACATCACACAAGGCTTCATTACAAGATAATTAAAAGGTGACTCACTGAAAGCCAGAACAGAAAGTTCTTTCGTGCACTGTTCACCATCCTTTTTGTTGATGAAGCATTGTGGAGTCACTGTCCACTCTCTCAGCTCCTTCATCGTCCAGTTGAGCTCAGTGACTCCCTCCTCCATACCCACAGCCCCCACAGGGGACTCCCAGCCCATGCCGTCGATGGGTACGAGTGAACGACAGGTGGACGAAGCAGGACCTCCATACCTCACCACCAGAGTAGAGGGACTGATTGCAACTGGACAGCCACCTATGGGAACACAGTGGGACAATTACAGCTTCATGCAATGCATCAAAAAGGAGCCTCCATAGCATGATATAACTCTACTTCATTCTCTACCTTGAATCTGATGAAAGTAGACTTAATGTAAAAAAAAAAAAGAGTGTGTCTTAGAACACAAATATGAAGCTTGCTATTATACAATACATAAGAAGTGTATGATGGAACTGCTTAAATATGTTTCACCTTTTGGGATTTGAGTTAATTGGACATGTTCTATGTTGTTATTAAATATTACCAAGCCATGTGTAACCTTGTATTAGCTCATAAATAAAAAAACAGTAGCTGTAAGATCAAAAACTTTACTGTACTGCACCTGGTGGCACGTGCCACTTGCCTACTGTCCTGTGCCACTTGCTTAGGGTTGGAATAGCTGGCAAGTGCTACAGGTCAGTGCCATGGAACAGTATGCAAGTGGCACAAGAGAGTCGACGAGTGGTACGTGCCGCCAAAACCAATACAGTAGCCTACAGTTTTTGCTCATACTACTGTCTCTCATGAAAAAAGTTTAATATAACATTGACTAAGCATAGCAACTCAATTCAGAAACAAATGATCAAATCTTGGTGCAGACATTAAACTAACCAAAATGTTCATGCATCCATTAATGGAATGGCTGAGCCCTTACAGTTACAATACTTTACATAATATTCACTGGTACCCTACAAAAGTTGGGGATAAACCCCTTAAGATCGTTTATCCTAGAATTTAGACATCTATCCATCTATCAAACTGCTAAATCTGGGATTACTTGGTTTGTATTCCTTGAAAAGCAAGGCCACACCCATGATGTAATCTGGGAAATTTGATTTCCCCCCCATCAAACGTGGGGGTGCTATTTTCCAGAAAATCTAATGTCCAAAAACAGGGGGAATTTAGCCTGCACTCAACATAGCCCCAACCTATATCCAAGTAGCAAACGACGAGCCCTGACTACAATCCATAGCCAGCAAGCATGTTGATGTATTTTTAGATATAGGGTAGGCTACAACATGAGTGCCATGGTCGAAAATATAGGCTAGGTCTGCTCCATCGACGAATTCATGACTTATTTAAAAAAGTCGTGTGGAAAAAAATAGCCTATGCGTTGATCATGACATGAGCTAGCCTACTTATATAAATTATATGAATCCAACAATAATTGGAAAGAACAGTGAGAGACACGAATAGTAGCCTATGTTAACTCAAGTACATCACATAGGCTACAAGTGCAGAACAACGAGAATTGACACAATTTCCTACCTGAAAAACCAAGCAACACCAGGTAAAACAGCAGTCCACAGTATAGTCGAGTCATCGTTGAGATGATTTCTTCCGCAGTTTTCGGTCGTTAGATTTATAAGAGTAGGCTAGCCTACTTAGCAGCCTTTGGTAGTAAAAATCTTTAAAATACAATTTAACAAGTCTAGCGGTTCCAGTACGTTATATCCACAGCCCTATCCATAGCCCTGACCACTGTAAATTACAACTCCACCAGCCTACGGTAACTTTACCAATCTGATTGTGGACCGTCTTCATGTAGAGTAGACTAAATTATAGCACCGGTCGTTTGGCAGAGATAATTGCATTTCTCAGTCGATGTTCAGTAGCCGAAATGAATTGAAGATAGCAGAGAATGTCTAATAAGGAAGGGCTAGAAGGGCTCTGAAGATATGCTATGTTAGTCACTCATACAGCAGGGACAACCTTTGGACGAATCAGCAAGTTTGGAACTTGTTGAGGCAGCCGGGCGGGGCGGGCCGCGGGAGTGACTATATTTTACGTCTTAGGGCCAACACCGTAGCCCATTTTATCTCTTTACACTGGTTCTCAAACTGGGGGCCGCGAACACTTAGCAAGTGGGGGCGTGAAGTCGCACACATTTCTAGTGGGGCGCGCGATGTCGCACTCTCAAATACAATTCATGGGTTTCATCAGGTCCCTTTCCACAGATGTATAAAATCAAGCGCCTAGATTATGAATGCAGAACTACATGGTTCCCTCAGACCCCACCACAGATTTGCCCCCCCCGTTGACATCATGACTACGGCCTTGCCCTCAGATATGGCCTAGATCAAATGAAGGAGGTACCACATGAAACCATGAAAAAGCACATCCTACCGAACCCGACTATCACCATGCCAGACAAATTACTTGCTGCAAAGGGCCTGCCAGACACCCCTCAAATGCGGCCCCAATATACAATATCATACAATTGACCAAGATTAAAAAACATTTCAGGCCCCAGCCGTGGCGCAACTGGCTGGGGCACCTGCACCGTACGCCGTACATTTTGCATTGAACCCAGAGTCTCTCTAAAATGTCTAAAACCATTAGAAATAAGAAAATAACATTTACCCACAATCCCTAGAAGCAACCAACATGTCTCATGGCCTTATAGCACAAACTTCAACAATTCAAGTATAGTTTAATTGACTTAAATGAGCATGCTGTACTTTTCCACCTCAAAATTAAATGACACAATGTGAATACATTGAGCCAATCATATGGTGTGTTGTGAAGACATCGTGCCAATCATGTGTTGTGAACTCGCCGCTGGAGCAAGATTGGTGTCGTGAAGCCTTGCTCACGCGCATTTTTGCCGAAGAGGATGCCCGATGAGTGCCCAAAAAGCGTTGCTATATGGCCGCCGAGTGGAGGGACTTGCCTAAAAGGACTTTGCTTTTACCTTTTACTACTGCGTGGACACCCTGAACCCTTGTGGGTGAAAAAAATCACCAACAGAACAGCCATCGTGTGCATTTCACTGAGGTTATCAAGCAAGCACCTTCCATCATCTGTTTTTCGTTGAAATAGGTCCACAACACCTCCAAAAGGTTCAATAGTGGAGTCTGCCAGTCCAGAGTCAGACCCACCACCCTCATGATGGGTTCTCTACCAACAAATTCCAAAATCATTTTGTTTCACTACTGTGGACGTTTATGATCCGATCAGCAACACATCCAAAAAAAACGTAGGCCTACTCAATAGTATCTCTCGAATTTCACTTAATTTGTGATCATTTCTTTCTCTTTTTTTCATGTGGCTGTAATAGGCTACCATACTTTGTCTACTTTTGAAAGATACCATAATTTTGATAAGCAGATTTTTGATTGAGAAAGCCATGTAGATTGAGTAAGATCATTATCAAGACAGCTGAACGCATTGAAAAAAAAATAGTATTCCAGTGGTCTCTATTTTGCTTCTCTAAAAACTAGCAATGTCCATAGGCCTATCCTGCACATACCTGGAAGGACATGTGCAATACAATGTATGTAACTGTGCACTAAATTCAAAACAAATGTGACATTCTGATTAAGTGAAGCAGTCATAAAACAGATATTATGAAATACTTTATATAAATAAAATACATCCTTCAATTAGCTTTCCATCTTCGTAAAAACAGACTCCATATGCCTACAGTGTGATATCACAGATCTCATCCAGTGTACAACGGGCTCCAGAATCAAGGCAGGTATATATGCTAATGCAGGCAGTCAATTTCATTTCTGCAAAGCCGAGGACATCCTCCATATAGGCACATATAGGCCCTCATAGCAAATACCATAGGCATTCCTACAAATATCCCATTATGGGTATTTGCCCATGTGATAAGTTACATTTTAATTTTAACGACTCATAATTTCCACTCAGCGGTGGATATTGTGCTACAGTACGTCTCTCTAAAACAAACCCAGCTGTATCTAAGTCAGGAGCTCTGCATTTTCCCATGCCTTCTGCTTTGCATCTTGTTTAAATTCCCAAACAGTAATGACAGAGATGCAAAACCCTCTAAATTTGTCTGACCATTTTTCTTTTAAATGAGCATTTCTTCATTAGGCTCCTATAGATTTTTCGATACTTCAGACCAGGTAAAGAGTGGTATTTAGCGGGTTTTGAAACAAAATTATTTGATCAACGTAGACTATGTGTGGAGAGCATTCACTCACCACCATGATCTCAGTGTGATGGAGGTGGCATTTAGAGGGTTTTTGCATCTGAACTCTTCATATTTACATTCATATATGTAGATACTGACATACAATTATAAGTTAATATGGCCCATAACATGCAGGAGATAGCACAGGGCCAGGCATGTCTCCAGTGACAATCATAGAAAGAGAAATCTACAAAAGCACCATTAAAAACAAACAAATGAACAAACAAAAACAAAACAGTGCCATACATCCAGTCCAGCATGTTGATGACAATGTAGTAGTGATGACCTCAGAACACAGCACCTCCTGCATATGCAGTAGGAACCCAAGCTACATACCTGACTCGGAGGAAAGAACATGCTGGAATGTGCAATATTCTCTTGGTAGGCTACACTTAGTAGGTAAGCTGTATAAGCTTTAGGTTACAGCATGGGCTGTACTGTGTAAAATAATCATTCACCACAAGGGGTCCTTTGGCTTCCCAGGGCAAAACAGATATCACATGGGGGGGGGGGGGGATCATGACATTGCTATTCTCTAACAATGTCATTCTCTGTTGTGCTGCCAAGCTAAACAGATCTGCCAAGGTTTGAGCAGATTTGGATGAAGACTTTTGAAGTGTGTGTTCCTGTGAACCAGGCTCAGGACCCATAACCCTCTCCGTTCATGTAAGTGTCTCATGGGCTGTTCCAGAGCCTCAAATCTATCTCGAGCCTGCTTTGTTAAAGTCAGGCTTGTCCTCAGATGGTGCATCAAAGTCACGGAGTCATGCCCATGACATAGATGTTCTGTTGGGAGAGCTTTTTCATGGGAAGGCTGCTGTCAAGGCCGTTCTGCGCTACGTCGCCCTTTTGCGTGTTGGGCTTGGCGTCCTTCAGGCTGTAGTGGCCCATCTTGGTGTTTGTGTAGTAGATGGAGTAGATGAACACAAAGATCACGGAGATGATCACCACCACGACAGCCACGAAGCCTGCAATCAGGGGCAAGTAGTCCTCTGTTGCAAGAGAAACAAAAACAAAAAGCTGTCAATCACTCTCCATGGAAACGGCGTCCATCATGACGTTATCATCCAAAAGTAAGAACAATTAATTCCAGTTTAGAACAGCTGTGCATCAATGCATCAACAAGGCAGTTTGCCTCTTCTAAAGGGAGCAAAGCGAGGCACAAAAGGTTTTCAAGCATTGCTGTTCAGTCCACCATATGCCGAGGGAGATTTTAGGGACTCCCTGATGTCCTTTTAGTCTCAAAGATCCCTTGACACACACCTCCTCAACTGGATTAAAAGCCATGTTAAGCAACTCTTATTAGAGTATGCTGCATGCTAATAAGCTGTATCACTTTTGTGTTTTGTTTTGGAGGAGAACCTTAATGGAAAACTGTTGCTTAAGAATTCATGGTGAAAACAGTTCTGTATGTGCAGGGTGTGCCCAAACAGAGTCCATTGGCTCACATAATAGTCTTCAACCTCAGATACTGTTAAGATAATGTTAATCATGAATATCTCTAGGGATTTGAAAAAAGTACCTACTAACTGACATTCTCATGACTATCTACCCTGAAACAATGGCAATGAGTGGGAGTACTGCTACTCTGGTGGTTACAAAAAAGTCCCAGATCAGAGTTTTGTGGACCATTTTTCTTGGACAAAGGACAAGGACACATGGGAATGAAGCATGCAATGGCTACATGCAAAAAGCACACAAAGCAAGAGCACAGGCTACAGACCAACGTACTGAATAATAATGAAAGAGAAAGCATTAGTGACACACTTAAGCAGCCATTGCATCTAAAGCAGCATTTAAGCATTGTTGGAGATTTTGTTTACCTTTGGGCACCAACTTGATGGTTTTCAAAGCGATGCCATACTTGTTGCTTGCATTGCAGATGATCGACCCCACCATTTCGATGCTGATGGTGAGATCGCGTCCTTTGCTGGATTGATTATTGAAGATCCAAGTGATTTCTGGCTTGGGGTTTCCATCTGCTTCACAAACCAATACCTCCTTGTAGTCGTTGAACACAGGCACAACACTGACATTTGGCTGCATGATACTTGGTGCATCTAAAGGGTGTAGGAAGAGACATGGGAAAGGGTAGCAGAAAGTCAATGCTACGTCAATTACAGCAAAGTGCTACCAACACCAATATCATGGGTTCAATGTGCTCAACACACATGCTGATAAAAAAGTGGCTAATGAGCTAGGCTAGCATTCAGTAGCAAGTCACTTAACCCCAAGCTGCTCTGGGGAGACTAGCCCTTATAATAATTGACATGTAAGTTGCTTTGCACAACAGTGTCTGCTAAATGAATAAATGTACTTTGTTGGAACACAGTGTGGGCTCCCATACACAATCCATCCCCACCTTTCCCCAAGCATCTCGGTGAGCAAACAGACCTTATCTAAGAGCATCCTCCCACCTGCCCAGCTCCTCTTATCAACAGCTTCCCTCTCCCTCCCCACTCGCTCATGTCTCATGGGAAAGAGCCTTGGGTTTGGTGTGGGGAGACTGGCCCTTGTAATAAATTACTTCTGTAAGTAGCATTGGTTATAAGTGTCAGCCAAATGAATAAGTATAAGTGCTTTGTAAAAAACATCTATAATACTCTGATGCAGTACTGAACTGTAATACTATTTTAGTACCGCCGCTTTAATCAGAACGTGACTGTAATGTGTCCATGAGTATACACATCCATAGGATCAGTGTATGACCATGAGTGTTTATCTTGTATGTGTGTGGTTCCGGATCAGCTGAACCTTCATGATTAAGTTTAATCGTACTAATATCTGAGTGATAATTGATTAGGGGTATTAAACCCACGTCATGCAGAGATTGTACAATTAGATATTCTATAGCTCTGAATAGCAGGGACATCCCTCTCCATCTTCAAAAAACACCTGAAGACCCAGCTCTTCAGAGAACATCTACTCTCATAGCACTACTTACAACTAGTCTTGCTGATCCTAGCACTTACCACCTGACTAGAGCTGACTCTCGGTTGTTTAATAAACAGCACTCACTGATGCACTTATTCTTATTGTACAAGCCCTCTTTTTTAATCCTGTCCTAGAATTGTTGAGGAAATTGTTTCAAAAAGCTTAAACTGTTAACCATGTTGTTAGTTGCTTTGGTTAAAAATGCGTCAGCCAAAATGCAATGTAATGAATAATCTCTCTTGGGTGTTGCAATGTTTTGTAGAAATCCACCAAAAATCACGATAATTTGATCTTTGACTGCAAACAAAATCTATGTATATTTATGATCAAGTATAAATGGGGTAAATCCTGTTATACTATGTAGCAATGTATTGATGGATATTTCCTTTCAACTCCATTGCACAGGTTCTCTGAATCAACCCTGTCAGTGTCAAACTCTTGGCATTTGGGGTGTATTCCATGGTAATGGTTAAGTGGCAGACCTGGGCAAGTTAACCAGGAAGTGGTAAACCTCCTAATAGAAGAAGCTTTGTTTAGTTTGGAGATTGAAGCCACCCAGGCTGTTCTTTTAATGATCAGGTTGACAACTTCCTCTGGGTTTATCTTATAGGTTTATTATAAGATATTATTAGGCACAGTATAGGTGTAATTTGATTGGCTGTTTGAGCCCAGATCTCAAAAACCTTTAACAAGCCTAGAATCACAAACTGTACCTTTAATTAGTTTCCCTGATCAAAACATCACTTACAGTGCACGTGGACGGTGAGGGCTGGTGATTTCACTTCCTGGGGTCCATGTGGTCCCAGCCTCAGTGTGGCCTCACACCAGTATTGCACCCCGTTTTCGGATTTGTTGGCATTGATGAGGATTGTAGAGGAAACATTTTGAGGTCGCTTGTTGGTGTTTTCCGAGAACTGTTCTTCATAAACCATTGATGAGCTATTTTTTTCATTCGATTTTATTTCCTTGTACCAGTTCACAACAAGGTTCTTGACTGGAGCAATGTTTAGAATCTCACACACAAGTGTATAATTGTTGCCATCAACAATTACTGGTTGAGAGTGGTTCTGATAACGGATGGATAACACCTCTGGAAATTCTGTGAAATAAAAATAGACAAAACACCTTAGCAATCGTTGAGTTTCTTTTTCCCCTTTTTCCTTTATGACAAGCTGCAGGTACATACTGTCGAGAGATATACTCTTCTCTGCACAACTAGACTTTATCCAGTTGGACTTGTCAAAGGGGTAGATTGAAAAACAAGCAAATAATAGACTTATATTGCACAGTATGTAAACAGCGTAACGTGTGCATATTCCTTCCGGATAAGAAACCAAACAAGAAATTAAAAATTGCTAAACCACAAGATCACAAAAGTATGTACAAACTATATAACAAGCAGTCTGTTGGCTATTATCTAGACGTCTTGGCAGTTTTAGCCAAAACTTCCTACTGTATTCAATGTTCAATACAAACTGCATTGCTACAGACTATGCTTGGATTTGTACAGCCTACAATGTTTTCTGTTTAAACCCCAATCAATGATAATAAAAAAAACAATATTTTTAAAATTGCTCTGCCTATGACGGAAGGAAACACATACGACAATTAATTGAATAACTGGTTGAACTAATGATAACTTACTAAAAAGAGTAACATTGAAGAGTTGGTGGCAGGGGTCGCGGCCCTCAAAAGTTGCTGTGCAGTTTGGCTTCACATCCCAGTCTGTTAGGGCTCTCTCTGTCCAAGTGTCTCCTGTGGTGATGTGTTTGTGTGAAACTAACCACTGAAGCGTTGCTTGTGCTTTGGTAGACACTTTACATTTGACTGAAACATTCTTGCTATATTCCACCACTGTTTCATTTAGTTGTTTGCCATCAATGGAAAACTCTATTGGGCATGAAGCCTGTACACCTGCATAAGTAAAAAAAGGGAGACAATAGCTGCTATATTAGTACAATTTAACAATCAATTCAAGTATAATTTGTGATAGTTCCTGAATGAGCAGCCTGACACTAATGGGATACAACAGGATATAATGAATGACTGGCATGGCAGGCCCGCTATGTTGTCAACTTCCTCTCATTCTTTCACGGAAAGCTGTGTGCCAGATCGAATTGAACACCCGACAAACTGACTGACCATTAGACATGGAGACAACATACAGTCGTTGACAGAGACGTCTGAGGGCAACACCTCTAGTTGTTTGAGAAGTCAAAGGCTAACGATAAAGAAGTAGCCATTTATACCGAGACAAAAAGTTTGCTGTTCTTGGTGGAAGGGCGTATTCAGATGACCAACACAGTGTGACTATCACTCGTGGCACTAAAATAGAGATCAGCTCGCCCTATGGCCGGAGCGGTTAATGGTTAATGGTGTATGAGCCACATCTGTAGACTAGACTACCAAATCCGTTCCAGAGCAAGTGGCATAATATTTACAGCTTTTCGTATGAGTGTGGCCAACATTCAGCTCCGACAAGGGCAACTGATTTCGAGTGAGAAGGACGCGATAATGTAACACTTTTTGTTCGGTAAAGCATCATCACGCAAGCTCGCAGCTAAAGACTATTCCATTCGGTTCACGATAGGCTATAAGATGCCAAAACGTAGGCTACTTTACACCAGCCTAGTTTTTGTGCCCAGTTTAAACGTAGGCTTCTAGCAGCACACATCAGCAGCAGGAAGTTGGCTAAACTAAAATTCCTCCCATTTAAACAAAACGTGGACAAGAGAGAAACTGAAATGCTTCAAACACTTACTCAATGTCGCTCCGTAAAGACTCCAAACAACAAAAGTTACAAATTCTATCCATGATAGTTTCATTTTGATTCACGTTTAACTGGTAGGTTTTCATATGGCTGTCGTCGACTGACTTCTCTGGCTTTTCCCTAAGTTCATTGTGGGGGGAAAGAGGCGCGTTTCCCTTGGTTCAGGAAAAGCACTGCCCAATCTCTCTTCCTTTCCTTTGGCTCCCGGTTAAATGTAGCCCTAATGCCTATCAGACCTCCCCCACGTCTATAATATGCTACATTGCCCATAACACAACATTAATTCTCTGGCCAGTAACCTACACGGTCAACGGTAAATTAATAACAGCCTAAATGAAATGACGCTATATGCCAAACTAACGGTTTTCAGGACAGTCAGGACACAAACTGAGAAATGCCAGTGCATAGTATAAGGCCATACATAGGCTCACCTCTGAGAATGTCATTCTGTAGCCTACCTTTCACAGTGACTCTGACCGATTTGCTCTCCTCTCCAAGATTGTTGAAGGCAAAACATGTATATGTTCCTATGTTTTCTCCGGTGGCTCCATGTATGTGCAAAAGGGACACCCCATCCTCATTGTTCACCCTCACATTTTTGACCCGGTGGTAGCTCCACCTATACTGTGGCCGAGGGTCTCCGTAAGAGGAACATTTCAGCACCACTTCAGACCCCACCAAGTCTACCTCGCTGTCCTCAAGTTCAGTAATACGTGAAGGAGGATCTGAGGATGTAAGATCAAGATGCACACACTTATATTATAGCCCTAAACAAGCTAAACATGCAGTTTATATGAGAAAACATGGTCATTTAAAATATATGGATGTAAAGCATTTAAGATGAAGTGTAGACCTATTGCACAAGCAGCATCCACTACCATATTGACCATGTGCTCATAGGTTTAAGTCCAACCAATAATTATATCCTGATAGCACCACCTTATCTCTTTCCCAAAAGTTTCCTGTATCCCATGTAACTAAATGTTTACCCCCCCCCCCCCCCACACACACAAAAAAAAACAAAAAACAAAAAAAAAACACCCATGACCATTAGACATGGTGACAACATTGTTGACAGAGCTGGGCTAACAGGCTAACAATTAAAAAAGGATAATGATAATAAAAATGATATCCTGATAGCATCACATTATCTCTTTCCCACAAGTTTCCTGTTTCTACTATCCCATGTAACTAAAAGTTTACACCCCCCCCCCCCCAAAAAAAAAAAAAAAAAAAAAACTACTCACAGAGAACTTTGATCTCAAGCAAGTGAGAGGCATTTCCATAGCTGCTGTTTGCCAGGATGAAATACTGCCCCCCATAACCCCTGGAGAGTTTTTCTGGCAAAGCCACTTCTTCACCATCTTTAAACCACAGCATGTCAGGTGTAGGGTAACCTTCCACCTCACACGACAGGTTATGAGACTTATACTCCTCTACGGTGTAACTGTTCGGACAGTCGAATACTGGGCCATCTAAAAACAAAGTGTGAGACAGTTCAAGGAAGAAAACGTACGCTCGACAGGTATATTAAGATGTGTAGTTGGATGCAAAATAAATAAATAATAAATAAATAGATGTGAACATAAAGAAGTGAAATCTTTAGCATGCATTTCACATACATTAGACATAACTGAGACCTTGTGTGATAGTGTGACAGTTAGTACACTTACACATCACATGGACAAGTATAGTTTTTTCAAACCGCGTCAGCCCTGTAACAGTGACAGTATAGACACCAACGTCCTCTCTGCTGAGTGGACGGCTGGGGTCTATGGGTAGCCCATTTCGTTGCCATGTAACGGTAGGATGTGGATTTCCTTCATAGGAACAACATTTTGCCAATTCTTCCCCCTCTGATACTTGAATGCTATCTGGACAGTTGTTTGTTACTGGACCATCTGAGGAGACCAAAAACATATTTCATGTGTTATTGTATCAGAAGTAAGGTGCCATTTGAGAGTACATTGACTCCGGAGTATCATTATGAAGTTTAACCATTAGCCTAAGATACTTGGTTAATCCTATAGGCTAAGGTATAATGCATGTGATTCAAAAACGAATCTATGGCTGTGCATTTATGAATGATGAAGAATAAGTTGCATGAGGTTATCATTTGACAAATGAAGAGAGGGAAAAAAGTTGAGAGTGCTTCTGTTTCATTTGAAATCACAAACGTATTGCAATCACACTCCCTCAGATTAGAATTTTCTCTTGCCGTGATTTAAGCAACACATGCTTCAGACTCACAGTGTACAGTGATGTTGACATCCTGAGATGTCATTTTAGGGGGTGGCGGTTGGGGTCCCCCTTCTCCCAGATTGAGCTCTGCCTCGCACCGAAACTGGGCTCCATCGTCATGTCTGGTTGGGGTGATCCACAAGGTATCTGTCATATTTACTGGGCTGGCCTCATCGCTGCTGTTAGCTAGGGCACGACGACCTATAGGTAAATTCCCCCTGTACCATGTCACAGTGAGGTATCGGACAGGCGCAACGTTGTATATGGCACACTTGAAATGATATGTCGTTCCCTCAATCATTGGTCCAGTGTGATTAGAGGAGAGTACAGGTGCATGTTCTATATCCTCTGTAAGGAGTGAAAGTTAGGCTATCATTATTAGTTAACACCAGCTGAAAAATATGATTGCAAATGTACTCACTGTGTGAGTGTGTGTGTGTGTGGATAGCTGAAAATAATCAAGGTTTTCAATGTGATAGCCTACTTACTGTATACAATGACAGTAAGGTCTGTCATACACTGTCCTCCATACTCTTCCAAACGATTGATGAAGCATAGGGCTGTCACATCCCAGTCTGTTAACGCTTCCACAGTCCAGGTGACCAGCTGGACGTCCTCCCGAATGCCCGTCTTCCCAACCGCGGACTCCCAGCCCATCCCATCGTGCGGTACTAAGGAGCTACAGTTCACCTCCACAGAATCCCCATATTTCACAGTCAGTCTCTCAGGATTGAGTGTTATCGCGCCTTCAGGACACTGATTCGCATCTAAACACAATACAGAAAACTATTTGTTGGTGTCGAAATGGCGTTTCACGTTATCGTGGTCAGGAACAAACACAGGGGAGCATTATTCCGCCCTCCTGTGGTTAAGTTTTTAAGTTTAAACTCTCCAACCCTAATATTTTAACGTAGACAGTTTATTCTCTCCTTGATGTGGGGGTAGGGTTGGTCTTAATCAACTTGGCTATTACAATTTATGCTGCATTAGTTTATAGTCCTTTACACGATTTAAGTTTTATGACTCGGCGTAAATCTTTCAAAGCAAGTTTAGACATTATTAGATTCTAAATGTTCAACATGTGAGCACAAACCAAACCAAAATGTAGTAGCCTAGTAGTAGTAATAGTAGTATTAAAGTAATAGTGTTGTGGTCATTTGAACAATGATGCTCGAATGAGCTGATGTAGGCAAAAGTTCAGTTACTTACCAACAACCCATAAGGGCAGCAAACTTAAAAAGACCCGAAAATAAATTCCCACATACATTTACAAGACGTGACAAAGCTCCACTCAACGAAAAATAATGACAAACGAGGCGCACGGTGAAAATTTACAATGAATAGTCCACGTAGGTAGTCCACTGTCTGTTGCTGTGGTCTCTCAGTCTATTTCAGTTCTGTATTGAGTTACATCCAGGGCTAGATAAAATAGAGAATGGACACGTGCTGATGCACCCACAGCTTTCTCTGGAAGAAAGGGCTCTTACGCTGACACTCTTTATCTACGTGAATTGACGTTAAATTATCTTTACCAGAGACGGAGAAACAACCCCTGACTGAAATCAAGCAATGGCACAGAGGCAGGTTCAATACAGCTGGTGTAATTTTAGTTAACCAAACCTTGTGTAGGTCATTTGAAATAGGGATTAAATTATGCGACCAAAAACCTTTATAACGTTTATTTTTTGCATCATCTATTTTTGTTCACTCGCCCACACGCAGGTCAGGCCCACAGTAGGCCTACACCCACACGTTGTCTGCGGCTCACAATGCACTGTTCCAAAAAAAAAATCAAAACACCTGAGCATTGCACTGAAACAAAGAATGTGTTACTATTATCAAGAGAAGGTTTGAAGAAGTGTTTTCGCAGTTTCTTAAGCAGGTGCCTTTTGGCAAGTGAAAAGGCCAGGACGCTGTCTGAGAACTGAAGATGAACTTGGTTTTGCTATTGTTATTTCAGTTGGACAGTGGGAATACGTTCTGGATTACTGCTTTTACATGCTACATTACATTCTAAGAATGCAGCACATTTTGCTGTCCTCTTAAGGCTAGGGCCTAAGCTACAACCCTTCCAGATTTAAAAAAAAAATTGTGAGGCAATCAGATATTTAACTTAACAAGATGTTTAATTTTACTTAACAAGCCCAGCAAGACATAGCGTTGTGTGTGTGTGTGTTTGTGAGTGACAGAGAAAAGGAGGGAGGTCCTAAAAATCCTGTGCAGCTGAAAGTGTGTTAGATGTGTGTTTGTGTGAATAATCCCTCATTCAACATAGTCCATCACAGGCATGATTTAAAACACACACACACACACACACACAGTCACACTTTTAATCACACAACAAGGTTCTTGATTTCAAGAAATTGTCTGCCAGTATGGGTTATGACGTCAACATCTCTGTAACTATGAATAATCTCTCTTGGGTGTACAGCAATGATTTGTAGAAATCCACCAAAAATCATGACCCTTTGACAAACCTGAGGTCATTAAGTGTAGAACGTTGCTATGACAATCGAACTGAACAAGGAGGATGTGACATGTTGGAAAGGGGGCGTACCAGAAAGCAGAACAAAGTAACCGCAAACATATCTTTGCAAGTAGGCATTATCAGTTGCTTGCAACATGTTGGTACCAGCGTGATTGTATTTTGTCTATATATTGTGTTATACAATGTTGATATATTGTCTATAAAGCTAGAGTGACACCATCGGCTGTAAACAAATTACTTGTGGGTACTAACTCACGTGGTCAAATAAATCTGAATTAGAGTGTGATTTGTGTGTTTGTGTGAAATCTAATAGCCTTCAAAGCACATATTTGTTGAATTTGCAGTCCCAGGCATAATAATAATAATAAAAAAATGGTAACCCTCCACCCCCCTCCACACACAAAAACACACACACACACACACACAGACACACACACACACACACACATATATATACACACACGCACAGTCACACTTGATCATCACACAAAGCAAGGGTCTCACAGCATGATGAAAAGAATGTGATCTAAACTGTTGGATGTACTCGCTGTCACCTCAAGCTTGCCAGAGAAAGAGAGATCCAACCATTGATTCTTGTGTCTGGGCAACCAGGTCAAAATCTCCCTTTCACAAAACAAACAGTTTCCAAACTGGTTGTCTTGGTCTCCTAATGGACATTATATAACCTCTCCAGTTCTAAGGTTTCATTGTGCAAGCATTATGCTAATGAACCAGAACCCTTCACCACCAGTTCTTTATCAATGTTAATGAACATGTCTGATGCGCAGAGATTCTCGATAATAGATAGTCACATATTGGATGGCCTGCTCACGCTTTGCGTGAAAACCTGACAACTGTGTAGGGAGGAGGAGTGGGCGAGAGGATGAGTAAGCTGCTGCATCACTGGGTATTAGGCTGTTGTCCGGAAGAGACGGTAGAATGTTTATCATCTGGTAGCTGGTTCCCGCTCCCCACGCATCTCAAGCCACATCTGAAGCCAATGCTGAATGCTGAAGCCAACAATGTTGAAAATCCTGAAGAAAGGCACAGGAAGACTCCAGGCTCACAAGAGCTGCCATTTCTCTCTGCTCTCTGTATTCTCAACCATTGCTCTCATTTCTGGAAAGCAGAAAAGGAGAGGAATAAATTTGAAGAATGTGGATTTCCCCCATGGCACAGGTTTGATAAGATAAGATAATCCTTAAGATAATCCTTTTCTCCCAAAGGAGAAATTGGCCCAGTGGTTAAGTTCAGTTCCCAGGAGTGATAGAAAATAGACATAACTTTCACTTCTGCACAGAAGGCTTAAAGCATATTTGGAGTCATAAGTCTAATAAGAAGTGGTAAATGTCAGAGGTTGTTAAGGAAGTGATGTGTATCACATGAGTATACCACTTTAATTCACTCACATTTTTGGAAATCACATGTCTCAGCTGACTCAGTAAACAAATCTGAAATAGTTAAAATGCTGTCAGTGATTCTTTTGGATAGGCCTATGGACTGATCAATAGTATAAGTATAAGTATATATACTCTTTTGATCCTGTGAGGGAAATTTGGTCTCTGCATTTTTCCCAATCCGTGAATTAGTGAAACACACACAGCACAGTGAGGTGAAGCACACACTAATCCTGGCGCAGTGAGCTGCCTGCATCAACAGCGGCGCTCGGGGAGCAGTGAGGGGTTAGGTGCCTTGCTCAAGGGCACTTCAGCCGTGCTACTGGTCGGGGTTCGAACCGGCAACCCTCCGAGGTGCTAACCAGTAGGCCACGACTGCCCTGTATCTATAAAGCCAACTGGGTAACCTACAAGGATGGTATGGGGGGAACACATGGGGGGATGGAAAATTGGAATTGATGGCCATATGAAAAGGATGACAATATCATGCAACAACGAAATGTATCGCACCAGATAACAAGTTAGTGCTGTTTTGCTGATGAAAATGTATGGTCTTTGTGAGTGTGTGTGTGTGTGTTGTTTATGGAAATAAATTAGTAGTGTATAATGGAAATAGTAAGATGAAATATGTGATAAAACTAAACAAAACTCCAAACAAAATCATGCAACTGCTCACACGTGTAATAATATAGGCTATGTCAAATACGATATTGTATGACCAGGTTCCCTACAGAGTGCTCTACATGCATTTCTTGGCAGGAGGGACAGAGAGCAGATGACTTTCACAAGCACAGAGCGAAGCAAATTCCATCGTGTAAGGGTAGAACAAAACAGCCACAGAGAGAGAAAGAGGGAGAATGAGAAAAAGAGAGAGAGAGAGAGAGAGAGAGCATTTTTGGAACTCTAATCACTACCTGAACATAGCCCTCAGTGTGTATTTTTGATATGTGGACCAAATGACAAAGTTAAGGCCAGAGAAAACACCACACCTGAATCTACTGTGCATTCTCTGCCAGTTTAGGTTACACTCAGCTGGGCTTCCAAACAAAAGGGTTTGTTACATTTGGTGTTATAAAATGACAATAATAGCGGCACAATGGTGTTAACAATAGCAATGACACTATAGATTTTTCTGTATTACTAATGCAGAGGGAGCTGAAGGGAATATTTTGTATTCATATTTTATGTGAATGGTTTAATGATTCAAGTCTTTATGACTTGAAGACTGTATAGTTCTTATGGTCATTTGTGATTGTGTACCCATGTGTACCCTGTGTGTGTGTCTTTGGTCTGTATGCAGTGTATCCATTGTTTATGCCTTTTGCCCATCACCAGGTGTGAATGTTTGTAGAACAGCATGTGTCCAAGCCTCTGAAGGACTTCCCAGGAAAGGGGGTAGTTTTAATTAAAAGATAATAGAAGCTGACCAGACCTGATGAAGGCCTAATCCTCATCCTCCCTTTCTATTGCATATTCAAACTGGGTTGGACCTAGAGGTCACTCCTTCTTTGTGTGTAACTTTAAATATGGTCTCTGTTAGTCAGAGAAAGAAGAGAATATTGAGAATCTGGTGAAACCCATGATGGGGTGACACAAACATGTACTTTTCTCCCTTGAGGGGCACTAGGCCCCTCATTGAAAAGAATAAAGCCTGGATTCTGACCTGCATCGTCCTGATTAAGTCTCAAGAGAAATATGGTAGTAAAAATATACTATCAGAGCTAAGATGGGAGCATGATGAAAGCATGGACCAGTATGCATCTTGGTGGATTGAGTGGCGATGTACAATGTTACCTATGTCTGGAAATAGTCGAGGTCAGTGGAGGTGAGTGAGTCAGTGTATGTGGGGTTTAGACTGAGTGAGGGGTCTAAAATGACACCGAAATTATGTACTTTTGTGGAGGGTTGAATGAGGATGCTATTGATGTTAAAATAGAAATCGGTGTGTTTGAAAGTAATTTTGTGGCCAATCGATAGACCCCTTCACGGTCCACGTCACAGAAAAGGTATGCGCATGTCGGGGTCAGAATCCCATTGACTTGTGTGTGTGTATGTGTCTTTTTTGCATATATACACGCTGAGCTTGTCAACCAGATAGCTGTAAATGTGGGCTAATGAATCTCTGGCCACTTGCTAACGTCATCTACTCATTCTGTTATTAGCTCAGGATCAGGCAGACAATCGCCATAAACTGAGACTAATTTATCAAGGTACGGTTTGCGGCCCTTGGATAACAAACACAGTGCATACCTTGACAGCTCAACATGCTGGTCTATTAGCTGTGCCATTTTTCTGACCCCATGCTGCACGTGCACCCAACCTAGGCTCTGGTTGATTACAAACATTGAAGGGGTCTATAGGATTTCTTACTTCAGTGTAAGGAAATGTTTTGGTCATCCAGAGTTTTATTAGCCTAGAAATCTAGACGTACCCTAGCGGCAGCAAATGTAATTTGCTGCCAGGGTAGTCTAGCAACTCTCCGTTGGCTTGCGAGCTGGAAAAATTAAACTTGGATCAGGCCAATCACATCATGTATAGAGTTGGTAGGTAGGCTTATAGTCGCAGAGTTGCGATGGTTCACTGTGAATTCCCTGCTACTTGAAAACAAAGAAGATGGATGTTGCTGTTGGCGAACAGCGTGACACGAGTTAAGGGTTTTTTTAAGTTGGCAAAAGTTTGAACAACTAGCCAACTAGCCTCCTCTGGTGGGAAAACGCATGGGATTCATGAGTTGTAGCGCTATCCTATTGCGTGCAGAGGGAATTTGAAAGACAACCGTTTATCCTGCCCCTCATACTGAGCACTGCGAATGGTGAGTCCCCAGACCCTACATCTTGATGTGGGTCTGGCTCGTCAGGCTAGAGTTTTATGTCATGAATGCAGGGAATTAGTCAGGGAGAGGGAAATCAGTGCTGGATTTTTTACTAATGTAGATCTGTGTATCATCAGTGTAAGGGTAGAAATGGAGACCATGATGATGATATGACCAAGGCAAGGTATGTACTGTAAATGATAAAGAGGAGGGGTCCAAGTACAGATCCTTGAGGGACTGACAAACTTTACAAACTGACAATAAGCAGCATCGGTAGTCAGGAAACAATGTATGTGAGCCTACCTTTGCTGTAAATAAATGTATACACTCTTCTGACTGCAATGTTTGATGTTTGCAGGCATTGCTACTACCGTTTACTAGCCTGGAAGCCAGCCCAAATTCAATCCTGCCCAAAAAAATTGAGGTCAGGAAATTCGGTCTGGCCTTTCTCCATTGACAAGCTTCTATGCCCATACCAATCAAATCATCCAGGCGGGCTTTCTACAATGATGGACAGATGAGCAAAGTTGCCTGTACATTCACATGACCTGAGCACGCCTCGGTTGATTTTGTTTACAGCAAAAAGCGTGTCACTAGAGAAGCTAGACGTTTAGATGTCGCTATCACGTCTGTTGAACAAGATATTGACAGTGCAAAAACTTTTTTTTAATAAATAACAGAAAACAGTGTTCAGAAGAAAGATGTTTTGGCTGTTGTCCCTACAGGATTCACAGTAGGCTATTTTGTTGCTCTATCAATTGTGTGCAGAGGCATTTCCCCCCTGTATTGGTTGAAACACGCCCCATTGCTCCAGTTCCAGTCTTCAGTATCTACCTGAAAGGAGATCTAGGCGTGGCCAGGCTAGAAAGCAGCACCTGTGTCTGGAAAAGAGGAGATCGCTAGTGACTTATAACAGGGCTGTTTCAGTCATATATTGAACAAAAATCTGGAAGGGGGTCATAAATGTAATATGGTATGCGTACTGTATATAATTGACACAGTCTCCTCTAGGATTTTAGTGAGATACAGGTGGTTAGAAATGTGTCTTAAAGGAGAATTCTGGACATGAAGATGGGGGCTCATGGACATACCCCCACAGTGTAGCACTGTAACTACCTGACAGCTTTAGCTATTGGCTGCAGCAACTCGAGCTAGGTAGAACCAATTGTTTTCGGGTTTTTTCCATACTGACAGTACTCGAGAAACAGAGATCTATGTGAAAAATCTGCGGAATGCAGAAAATCTGCGGAATTTCCCTGTAATAACCAAGGTGGTAAAATGATAGTATGTCAAATGTTTGATCTAGCAGCATTTTTGGACACCTATTCGATGTTCCCAGGTGTGACATGTAGCAAGAGGTCCTCATCAGTCTCTACATGTTGGGTTACACATGCTCCTGTGTTCAGATGTTGACTCATTTGATCAGACGGCTCCAGGCTACTGCTCTATTAACTGGAAGCTGGGAGTAATTCATTCATCATTTCCTTGTTGCTTCATCTCTTGAGCCTCATGTGTTTTGATCATTCAGGAAAAGTAGACAACAAATAAGCAACCCTGACACTTTCAATATTGGCATAAAAGAGTAGAGGGAATTATTAGAAGAAAGGAGTTATTAAATTTCCCTTTGACTAAATTTAAGTTTCTCTTTATTGGAGTCATTTATGACATGGTTATTTGTCAGATAATGGAATAGTCTCATAACAAGAAGGGCAAGACAGGTTAATGAAAAGTAGGAAAATATGTCTGGCAGGAAGAAGCCTAGAAATAGTATTTTATCCTGTATAAAACTCGGTTTTGTGACATTGAAGGACACTGTGTAATGGATTGATCATGGAAAACCCCTTTGCTGATTATAGAAATATTTGGTGAATGTCTGGTTACTCATTTCCTGTTCAGGGTTAAACAAAAAAAAAAAATCTGTACAGTTAATCTGTGACAATACTGACTGTTAGTGATAGAGTAAACACTTACAGAGTTCCAGAGTGGAAATATTTGGGTTTTTTTGCCAGAAGAAGAAGGACAGAAGTCAACAACTGACACTCTTAGAGGCAGTGTTCCTTGCTCCTGTCTCAGCTATGACATTTATGTGGCATATTATAAAGGCATAATTATATCGGTTCAACATCCACTTAGTTTATTAAATGTATGGTTTGTATAGTATTTGTTTATTTTCATTAGGCTATTGATTGAATTCACATCATTGTTTATTATTGCTATTCTCTTTAATGTAGTCCTACCAACTTTTTAAAAATTGTTTACTGTTAAATTGAACTATTGTATTGTTGTTATTTGTATGTCACTTTGGACAAAAGCGTCTGTTAAATCCCATAACCATAACCATAACCGTGTGACCTCTTTAGAGTATTGGCTTCTTCTATTTACCTGCATCCATTCATCAGATATGTAGCCTACGCTTCCTGGACATTGGACTCATGACCCTTCTTACCAGAGCTACTCTCTTTGACCTTGATACTGCCACATCTGGCATAGAAAACCAGTCTGATGAAATCATACCAAAGACTATGAGATAAAGTTCAGAGGAAAAGGAAAAAAAAAGACCAAACCCCCCAAATGCATGCCAACACCTAGTTCCCCTGAACTTGGGCTCACTGACAAAACACATAACTCATCAAATGCACCTGTCTATGTTAAATGAAAATTCCAGTTCCATTTCTGGAAACGTTGTCAAGTTCCTAAATATCAGTTTTGGTAGACGACTTAATAAATCAAGACCATATCCTAATCCTAGAAACCTACCTGGATTTTACCATCTCCGATATGACTTACCCCCAGATTTTAGTCTATCTTTTCCAGACTCAGAAAGCCTCTGTTATCCATCAACTAACCCTCATACATTCCTCTCTATTCCGGCATCAAATTCCTCCACTTTGCCCATCATCCCCCTGTGACCTGCTCATGGCCTAGATGGGTGAACAGGTCACATTGCGTCTATAAGTCTGTCATTTGGTAGGTGAGACCCACACCAGAGGAGCTAGGTACTGCAGATCATCTACACTCTTAAAACGAATGTGTTGAAAACAACACAACTTGCGTTGTTTTTTAACACAGCTCTGTGTCCAGATAGGGGACAACACATTCACTTTAAGAGTGTAGCTCCTCCCCAGTGAGGAATGTTTTTGCCTGTTTAAATTAATCATTTCAGTTAACAATAAGTTGAGCTCAGAGACAGGATGTATACCGTATAGCTCTACTTATCTCATACTGCTAGTTACAGGAAGCTCATAACAATAGCCTAAGTGTTGAAATAGACATGGAGCCTAGTTCTTGACCCTATTAAGTAACACTGACTAATTGACTTGAACTGGAACACTGGAACACTGAACTGTTGGTTCAAAGTTGATCACAGACAGACTGTTTCCTTTCGAGAAGAAAGTACATCTGTGATATTCAGGGAAGGAAGGACAAGTATTTCGGGAGGTGGAGGTTGGGTGTATGTGTGCTGTTATGGGTCACTGCACACACATAGAGGAGCCCATGATAGGATGTCCCCCATGGAGAACCTTCAAGACTCCAAATGCAGTGAAAGTTGAGTTGTTATATTGATATTGTTCTTAAAGGCCTTCTCTTCCTTTTCCTTTTGAAGTAGTTGTGCTGTCATTCTAACAGAATAGGGGTGGTTGACGTTTTAGGCCGAAAAAAAGTTTTTGAAAAAAAAATCAGATATTAGGCATGGAAATCACTTAGTCCTGTTGTACTGACCCTTCCATTCCCAAAAATATGTATGGTCTTTTAGATTTTGTGTTGAAATTCATATTTATTCACTAATTAGTTGTGGTATAGTGACTAAAATTGTCATATGGTGTGACATGAAAGTTATTGTTTGTAAAATTATAATGGGGTATTTTGTTTTTAATGTGAGCAATGTATTATAATCTTCTATCATTACTTCATCAAGATCTAGCATTTCCTTGTGCAAATTTATTACATTTTACAGTATATTTCTTCAATACACAGAGTAAGGCATATGTCCTCAATCTTTCAATAAACGTCATATTCATTTTGACATACCTTGATATAAAAGAAAGAAAATGCTTGTGACTTTTGCTGACCCTATTTTCTATCTGTTCCATTGAGATTTGTATGATTTAGACCCCAAAAGCCTTTTTATTTTCATAATTTCTTGATGTCACACCAAATGATATGGTGTCACGCCATATGATAAATAAGCACCACAAAACAATCTGTTAATACAAAAATGTGTATTATATGTATTTCACAAGCAACAAAAGACAGTTTAAGACAGGTATATCATGTAAAGGTTCACTTTCAGAAATCACAACTATGCAAAACAGAATGCCACCAAATATTGTATAGCTCTTGGGTTCCCTGAGTTTTTCTCTTCTCAATGGTGGGCTTCAATCTGAATGTTTGTAGTTCCCCTTTGAGTTTATTCTCTTTATATCTGTTAAAAGACAAATTAAACAATTTATTCAGATAATTTAAAAAGTTTTCCTGCATTATAATCAGATTAAATTGTTGCAATTACTTATAGTGCTAAAGACAACATTAACTGTTTTCTTTAACACCAGAATTTATTTTCTCAGACTACTAATATTTAGAATGTCAAATATGTATCTTTTGTATCCAAGGCTGTAGAGTGAGTGAGTGAGTGTGTGTGGGGATAATTTCTGTGTTATATGTGTGTGTGATTCGCAATACATGCAATAGTTGCACATCTTAAATAATAAATGTTAAATCATGTTAAATATGTCAAAATAGATATATATTACATTTAATCATGAGTTAAACATATGTATGAAAAAACATTATTTATACAGGAAAATGCAGTTTCTATCATACAGTGTGACAAATAAATCATATGGTGTGACGAGAAAACCCGGTCACACTATATGATATGGGGTCACACCATATGAGGTTTTATGAACTTAGCATGACTTAAGCAATGTGCTTTTATGCTAACATCCTAAAAACATGCTAACTGCAATATGACAATATAGTTTTAAAGGTAATATTGACTGAAAAGTAATTTTATTTGGGCATTTTTGCGTAAAATACGTCACACCAAAAGACAATGCAAAACGGAACTGAAGCAGGAGTGCCAGATACTTGATTTTTTTGAAAACATGAAGAGAGAAAACTCACCTTGTAACTTTCAGTGTCCTTCTGAGGTGGTGTTCTTCCTCCTGAAAGAAGGAGGACCCTTACTCCCCAAAGGTCTCCAAACAATTGCCCGTTTAAAAAAAGTAATATGGCGTCACACCATATGATATCCATTTCTGGGACAAAGTGTTTTAGTTAAGGGTGGCTTCACAATATTATGCCTGAACATTTAGTCAAGCAGACTCACAAGTAGGCATCTGGGTTATCAATATATGATTGAATAAACAGAAAATTCATTCATTTTCTTGTTTTTATTCAAAATCAAAATTTGTGAAATGTGACTGGGACTGGCACAGAAAATTGTGAAAAAATGGAAGATTAATCCCATGAATGCTCTGTATGTTCATATAAAACAGCATTTTCTGAACAATATCACCATAGTTTTTGATATTTTTTTTATAATTTACCCTTTGACACATTGGACCAAAAAAAGGCCATGTCATGTCAACCACCCATAGACAGATCGGGCATAGTCAGAGTGTAACAGCTCGTTCTTTATGGTTCGAGAGTTACAGCTCTACCGTGTTTCTCTGAAACTGAGTGTTAACTATTTGGGTGTTAATACTCCATGAGGGGGACTTTTGAGCCCTGTGGTCGTCCATTTTGGTCCTGAAAGGAAATGTGTGCGCACACAGTTTGGAACTACTTCAAGAATCTCCATAGAGTGCTGCTGCACACTGGGTGCTTGACTAGTATAACTGAAAAATAAAAAGATACAAGACCTCGAAAAGACCTCTGGTCGAAACGTTGTTAATAAACCACTCTGGGAGCTTATAGAACAGTGTGCGGGTATCTTTTTACTTATTTTTAATTGTAGCCTTATACCCAGCACCTGTTTAAATTTTGTAGATGTGCGTGCACTCCACTCATTGTCTGCTTGACTATATAATCATTACAGTGCATGAAAATGCACTGTTCTGTTATCTGAAGTCTTCTTCTTCTCCTTCTCCTTCTTCTTATTCTCCTAACAAAAATTTCTGAGTCTAATTCAGCTTCAACCGTTTAACGTAGAAACTTCATTCAAACGTTGTAACGTAGGTCTTGAAAAGAACACTTGAGCAATAGTAGAGCGGCTACAAGGCCAATTTGGCAAGAATCGTGCAAATTATGATACAAGCATGAAACTTGGTAGGTATGTGCTTATGACCAATATTATTCAACTGAAGGCCTTTCTGACCTCTGTTTTTTGAATATATCAATATTACTTGACGCCCAGAAATCCAGCATACACTGTTGCACTAGGCTAAATGGGGGTGCTGCGTCCCCATGTTGAACACGCGTTCTCGCACACTTTCCTGCAAACTTGTCCGACTTAGCAACAGTAACTATGGGACTGACAATGGGAGGAGGGGCTTGGGATCGGTCAATTAAATCTACCTGATTGGCCACTTGAAATGGCGGCCAAAAAAAACTCCAGAAATTGATTTATTGCATAGAATTGACCTAGCAAATTATGATACAAGCATGAAATTCGACATGTATGTGCTTAATACCAATACAATCAAATCTACCTGATTGGCCACTTGAAATGGTGGCCATTTTCCAAGATGGCTGCCAAAAAAGACCCTAGAAATTGATTTATTGCACAGAATTCTCAAAGCAAATTATGATGGACCCATGAAATTTGGCATGGATGTGATCAAGACCAATACAATCAAATCCACTTGATTTGCTACTTCAAATGCTGGCCATTTTCCAAGATGGCGTCCAAAAAGACCCGAGAAATTTGCAAATTTCAAATGTGCAAATTGCAAATGTGGTGTAAATAATTGTTCACTCTCCTTAAATATGTTTCCATAGATGATGAAGTGATAAAGATATTAAAAATGTTCCACAATGACAAATAAGCCACTTATGACACACAAATAACATGGTGATAACATGCTAATAATGCCAGTTATTAATGTCAGTGGAGGGCGTTGCGTGATGCCACCCCCCACCCCCCCAAACAAATAAAATGGTTATGACATGCCAATAATACAATGACACTAATATGCTAATAACGGCAATTCATGGTTTTCTCTATGTTGCTGTTAAACAAAAGATGTGTGTACACCAGAAACAACCTCAGCTACCAAGTAGCCAAGGTCGTTGAAGAAGCTTTGTCATGAATTCGCTTTTTTCGCTCTGGACGTGACATTGACATGTTTGATTTAGCTAATCACATAACGGCTCTGGCTTGTCAGCCTGGGACATTCGAAGATAAGAGCATTCCAATTGTTTTTTGCCGAACCGCTCATTACCATCATATTAGCTGACTTTTAATTGCTAAATCGATTAATCGATCTGGTCGCCCAGATTGGTTCGCTTCACTTTGGTCGCTTTATTCGCCGACCCTCCATAGACAAATAATGACTTCCATCTTTCTGGTCGCATAGGTCGCTTTTGGTTTTACATGCAAATAACAGCAGTACCAGTTATTAACGACCAGAGAAGGCAAAAGTACTCACTTCCCGTACTCAAGTAGAAGTACAAATACTTGTGTTAAAAAATACTCTGGTAAAAGTAGAAGTATTGATTAACTTATTTACTCAAGTAAAAGTCACAAAGTACAGGCTTGGAAATTTACTTAAAGTATAAAAGTAAAAGTAGTCCATAGTCCAACCATTTTTTATGCAACAGTACCTGGACCATACAAATGTTACTAGAGTGCAAGAGTGCCAGTCTCTCTTTTTAAATCTTCCCATAACCTGTTGGGCCATTTCTAGGCTCCCCCCCCCCCAACATTGCACTGCCTACTTCAGAGGGCAGTGTATTCTTTTGGCCTACCATCAAATGCTGGACATCTTTAGAAGGCCAAGATCCTGTAGTTTCTTAGAAAGCAATGGCACAGAGTTACAGAGCCTAGAATATTGTTTTTTCTTTCTGCCGGATAACAAGCTTCTCTGAAATGACCACATTTCAGCCTTGTAGGTCACTTGATATGATTTTAGAAACACAACTGAGCCCTAGCACCAGGTCTTGCGAAGCTGTGTGCAAAAGTAGATCAATATAGAATGAAAAATTAGAACTTTAGACCATTATTTGCCAAGGTATGCTTATGCGTTTTGTAATGCCCTGGAAACTACCCCAAAATGCATACTGACAATAAAAGTATGCATTTCTGAGGTTTCTTGTAGACTATTTGGATTGTATGTCAGGTTCTGATATAGAATGACTAAACAAAATGGAATAATTACACAAAAGTCTCCATCTTTGCATTTTCTTTGTTGGCTTCATGGGTGTGTAAAAGATGGACTATATATCTGCACAACTAATATTGGATAAAACAACACAAATATTTAATTCCTATGGATTCCTGTGAATATTTCAAGACCAGGAATGTAGTGGTAAAATAAGAGGTGGGTAAACTATGAATTCTGTGATCATGGTTCATGGCATGGCATCAAGGTGGACTGTGCCATGTGGTATCAGATTTTTAGAAAAGGCATTTAGAACATGTTTGATGATGGTGGAGGTTATTGTCCAATGTTTATAACAATACAAGTGGCAATAAATGGTTCATAGAGTGTTGATGAGTGTACATATTGTTATTGTGGATAATACAGTGTGATTTTTAAATGTTAACAGTTGTAATTGGTGAATAAACTCTTTTGAGAGGTGGGTAAACTCTAATAAGAGGTGGATAAACTGTGTTTACTTGCGTTTAGCCTCCACTACATCCCTGTTCAAGACCCAATGCTGCATACTTATTGCTAAGGATATAGGCTACACTGCAGCTAGAAGTTAGGGAAGCACCAAAGGCGAGGAGAGGATGAGGGCATTTTGGACTAAATTTAATTGAGACATACTACGTGCTAACGTTAACGTTACTGCCATCAAGCTGCAATGATTTGCCACGAATGAATGCTGCCCAAATCTGTCGAGTCATCTTGAAGTGGTACGTAAAGTGCAACATTAGTGCTATATTCCCATCCGCTTTTGATGACGTGAAAAATAATAATGGTAACTCCACTGAAATTATTTAAAACTAAAGTAACGAGCCAGTTTTGTAAAATGTAAGGAGTAAAAAGTACTGATTTTCGTGTTAAAATGTAAGGAGTAAAAGTAAAAAGTCGCCTCAAAAATAAATAGTAAAGTAAAGTAAAAATATCTGACAAATCTACTTAAGTACAGTAACGAAGTATTTGTACTTCATTACTTCCCATCTCTGTTAACGACAAATAAGCCCCTTATAACACACTGATAACATGGTGATAACATGCTAATAATGACAATTCTTGATGTCAATGGAGGGTGGTGCGTGATCCGATACCATTGTGGTAATAATATGCTAATAACGGTAATTTATGATTTTCTCGATATGGGCATTTAAAAACACTAATAACGTGCTAATGGTACTAACGGTAATAATATGGTAATAATGTGCCGCTCACTATAATTTGTGCTCTCTGCGACTGTCCCCACAATTACCCCAGAGTTAGAGAACAAGGCGACCAGAGTGAATCAATCAGCAGTAACCACTCTGAAGGCCTTACTGACCGCAACGTCAAAAAAAAGTTTGGTTTGACTAACTGTAGCAACATTGCCCTTTTCCATGCTCAAGTTGAGGGTGAAAAGAAAGAAAAGAAATATTACATCTTACTTGTGACATGGTCAGAATAATCAGCAATTGATATTGATATACTGCCACACCACTCATCAAAGGCGTTGTCTTTTTCTCCACCTGCTGTATGTGTTTGTAGTCTTTGTACATAGTTCATTTGTGAAACACTGAATCTCAGTTATGTGCTTGATTGAATTTCCAATTACTTCATCATAGAAGGAAACAGAAATGTAGTGAACGTTAACATTGATTTGGGCCACATCTGCTAAATTAATTGCAATTAATGAAGTTCTAGTGTCTTATTTGGTGGCCATCTTTAAAAATGGCTGCCATATTACATTTTCAAGTTGCAAATGAGGTGGATTTGATTATATTGCTCTTTAGCACAAACACACAAAATTACATACTTGTATCATCATTTTCTTGCTCACTTCTGGGCTAAATTCAGTCTTTTGGCGGCCATATTGTAAAATGGCTTCCATTTCAAGTGGCGAGTCAGGTAGATTTGATTGTATTGTTTTTTTAGCACATTCATGCCAAAATTCATGCTTGTATAATAACTTGCTTGATCAATTCTGTGCAACAAATCCATTTCTATCTTGGAAAATGGCCGCCATTAAAAATGGCAAATCAGGCAGATTTTATTGTATTGGTCTTGAGCACATACATGCCTAATTTCATGCTTGTATCATAATATCTTTGGTCAGTTCTGAGCAATAAATCAATTTCTGGGGTCTTTTTTGGCGGCCATCTTGGAAAATGGCCGCCATTTCAAGTGGCCAATCAGATAGATTTGATTGTATTGGTCTTGAGCACATACATGTCAAATTACACGCTTGTATCATAATTTGCACGATTTTTCCTGTAGCCGCTCTACTACAATGTATTTTTCACTTTTGTAAACTTTATACTTTTTGAAAACAAGCTTATTTTTCCCCATAGACTTTGCATTGGCACTATGACATCACAATGGGCCAATTAAATTGCTTTGCACCTGTATCAACGGCCAGCTGCTCAACCATTTATACTGACTAGATGTCCCCTTCTGCTTCTCAGCATGTGTCAACACCGCCGCCATCTTGGATCGGGGATCTGAAGCTCTAAACTAGTTCTCCCGTATAGTCAGTGTTACCGATTTAGAGACGTTTAGCCATCCCTATCGATAGAAAACCTTATTTAATGACTAGCGACAAATTTGGCAACTTCTCACAATGATGGCAACCTCGGTTTCGTTGTTGAAACGTCAGAAAATTACCCTTCACATGGCTTTTTTTTATTTGTAAATTAAGCTACATCTCGTTCGCCCAAAGCGTTGCCCCATGATTATAAAAGCAATGACTTTTGTATGGCTTATGTAGTAGCAGACCATGTTAAAGCAAAGCCAAGTAAATGTTCTACAGATCTACAGCAACTTCTGGTGAGATTACAATTTACCTGAGTCAACGAGACGAGAGGTATGTAGCCTCAACCAGAGCCTGTACGGAGAGCCTGTTCACTTCCAGTGTATCGAACCTGGTTGCAGTTCACTAGTTGCTCTAGGGGCGGCCGCTAGTGCAGAATGAATAAGAGTCTATAGGGGCTGGACGGGTAAATTTATCTTTATTATAGTCAAAAGCTTAGTTTTCCCTAGACTAGATAGAAAATTGCTAGAGATTTTGACGATTTATGGTCATTTTATTTTCGTTAGATCTTTGCCTAGATTTACACTAATGCACTAATGTTTTGCATTTTATGTTAAAGGGGTGGTTCAGGATTTTGGACATAGGACCTCATTTCCAAGTAAGCAAGTGTGATATTTATCAGTGGAGACCGTTTTCAACACGTTTCATTCAGTCCTTCTAATTGCAGAGTTCGCAGGTGCTAGGCTAGCGCAAGTCAACGGTATGTGCTAGCCTGCCACTAAAAACAGTCTTACCCACTCCAAAGTACACCCGAGGCAAACAAATTATAACGCCAGACTATCGATGTAAATGTCTGTATTGATAGTGTTATTTCTAACGTTATTCTATCCTTGCATTTCAACGATCGCATTACATTTTGATGGACTAGTTTCTTAGCAGCGGCGGAATTATACTTCTCCGGTTAGTAGTACTGCGCCGAAAAGTAAACAATAAAGCGCACTCCAATGGGGATACCTAGTAGTAGCCTTGGTAATAGCAGTCCGCCGCTGAGTTGCAAAATGACTACTAACAACTTCAGGGACCAAAGTATAACTATTGCAACGCGATGCAAGGGTAGTTGTATTTCTTACACTATTCTATCAACACAGACATTTACATCGATTGTCTGGAATTTGCCTCAGGTGTAGTTTAGAGTGGGTAAGACTGTCTTTAGTGGCAGGCTAGCACATACCGTTGACTTGCGCTAGCCTAGCACCTGCGAACTCTGCAATTAGAAGGACTGGATGAAACGTGTTGAAAACGGTCTCCACTGATAAATATCACACTTGCTTACTTGGAAATGAGGTCTTATGTCCAAAATCCTGAACCACCCCTTTAATATAATTTTATGCTTTAAAGGAACCGTATGTAAGATTGTGGCCAAAACTGGTACTACAATCACTTTCAAATTACTGTAGAGCGTTGTATCCCCTCCCCCTCCCCTCTGACTGGCAGATCTGGCAACCCGGATGCCGAAACACTACTGACTTCGTGATTAGTAGATAGGTGGAGGGTGGTGCATCAGGCCAAAACACAACATGACAACATCAACATCAGTTGAGGGCTGCAACTTCACTTTTTAAATTACAATATCCTGGCCGGAGTGATATAAGTATTTGAAATGAACATGATTTCTTAATGTCTAGTGACATATCAGGGCCATTTTATGATTAATTGAAATACATTTCTTACATACGGTTCCTTTAATTTAATTTAAACACTTTTAAACTATTGCCCTTTTATGCTTTTATGTACTATTACCTTGTATGTTTTATGTTTTCTTCTTTATTTATTCTTTACTTTTTAAACTATTCTTTGACTATTGTCCGTCTATGCTTTTATTATCTATTCCTGTTTGCTTTTGTTTATGTAAAGCACATTGAATGACCTCTGTGTATAAAATGCACTATATAAAAATAAAGTTGACTTGACTTGACTTGACTTTTGGGGAAGCTTCTGGAAAACCCCCAATGTAAATCATTTCTTTACATCCTTTCACTGTCCTGTCCTGTCACCTTGTAAACAAGACTACACATTAAACTTTCCATTCACTCAACTTAATCAACCAAGGATGACAATCTGTTGCTTTGCTCTCCTGAGTTTTGGATATCAATTGTATTAAGATACTGTTTCCCCAAGATGCTGATTCAGCACCATATCTCAAATGTCCTTCACACAGTTGTCTCCCTCTTGAATTCATGACTACACAAATGCTTCTACGTCGACATAAAAAAAAAGGGATCAGCACCTCCCAAAAGCACGGATGCCTGTCTAAACAACTGTCAGTCAACAAACTAAACCTTTAAGCCTTTATATCATGAAATAATTACTCCTGCCTTCTGAGGACAAGACCAGTCAGGGCCTCTCAAGAGTAACACCAAAGCCTGTCTCAAATGTCTATTAACACGACTTCATGGCATTTATGCAGAGTTTTATCACTGGCGATCTGGAGAGACATTCCCTGGCTGTCCGACTTTGTCCTGTGGAGCGTTCCACTGCCCCCTCAGTGCTCTCATGTTTCGCATTTGAGGGGGAGGGTCGGCGTGATAGCTGTGGACGGACTTGAGGGACACACACACACACGCACAAAGAAAGCAAGAACGAAAGAAATGGGACTCTCGGATAAATCACATGGTTTCCCAGAACAGGGCCTCTCCGTTTCACTTGCACTGAGTCATGGGAGACTTCATCCAAAAAGAGGGAAGGTCTGGATCCTCTGGAGACCAAACTTTCTTACACTGCCACAGCCCCCCGTCCCCCCAACCCTTCTCCACCTCTGCATCCCCTGCTATGCTGAACACAATTGTGCTGGATTAGCAAGCACACTTATTGTGAGGTACCTCCTCCCTATTGCTCAACAAACACATGACCCTTACATATGTTTGCCATTACAGATGTATTCCAGATGAGAAACAACTCCCAGCCTGTGTAACCATACACACACTTTAATGCTATGTGGAAGAGAGAGAGATGGGGGCAATACTTAATGTCATGGTTCATGCATGATTATAGAATGTATTCTTACACAGTACATTTGTTCAGCCAGAAGATATCAAAACGTCCAGTAAACATGCAAATACCTTCTTATAAGTAGGTGATAGGGGACTGGGCCTAAGTTGTTGGTTCCTTGCTTAGCACTTTGCTTAGCAACAGGATTATAAACTACAACAAACAAAATAAAGCAAAGTAATACCTTCAAGAATATTATTTATTCAAGAATCTTGATCTTTGCCTTCATGTACTGTTTCTTTTTCTGTATTATGTGTCTCTCAGTCAGTTGTTAATACATTGCAACTCTGCAGCATTTGATGTGAGTGAATGGCATGCAACACTCAGTGGTTCTCTATCTCTTATTCATTGTGGGAGAATTAGGTCAAACTGTTCTGGTCTGGTATATTCGACCAAAATAAAGTAGTGATCTACATTGTTGATTGCAATACTTAAATAATAATAAAATAGGGAAATATATTTTTTTTCTAAATGACTGACTTAAATGACTTTGTTGACTTTTTTTGACAATATTTAATAAACATTGCCTGCAGACTCAATAAAAGCAAGGGGTAGAGTGCACAGTGTCATTAATATATCAGCCCACTTTTTGTTTGTTGTGTCAATATCCAGATATTTTATTTATCCAAGGCCCTGGGAGTGGGCGGAGGGAGGGCGAGACTGTTTTACAGGGCTGCGGGGAGCCCGGAGCCCATGTGTGCGTAATGCATACAGGGGCCGTTAATGAGACACATGTTTTCTCTACGGTGTTGTGGAGGCGATCTCATGGCATCTGAGACCTCCGCGTAGAGAACACTTCCACCCCAGGCCCAGGCGGCTGCCCGCATGCCATCAGCAGTGGATGAGCCACGGCTTGGACAGAGTCCACCATAAATAGGCTACTCATGACAAGGCCATCGCATGCGACCTGCTTGTGATACTGATACAGTACCTCAACTAGAAAGTGTAGCCTTTTTTCAAAGTCAAAGTCAAAGTCTGCTTTATTGTCAATTTCTTCACATGTCAAGACATACAAAGAGATCGAAATTGCGTTTCCTACTATCCCACGGTGGAGACAAGACATATTTTACCAAATAGGTCCACAGACAAACATAACATTCAAGTAAACAATATAAAAAGTAAAAATAAGAAGGCACATACAATGAAGAAATAAGAGCAGCAAAATTTGGTAGAAATTGTGCAATTGTGCATACAGTAGACAGTCAATATAATAGTGCAAAAGTCAGGCCAATAAATGGCTGAGGTAGTTTTGTTTGACCTTGAGGTAGTTTTGTTTGACCTTTAACTAACAAGTACAAGTACATGCAATCAATGCTATATTATTTAAAAAATATATTATTTCTATTATTCCACTGTAAGAGAAATTCTGTGTGACATAAGGTAAAATACTGGCAGCCGTGGTTGCCAGAATTTCACCATCAAAAATGCGGTGACAATGCACAAGACATTATAGGATCTATAATATAGCTTACATTATACAGACAGATTTTTGCTATAGATCTCCATCTAGTGGTAATAATTTGATTTGATGTCTGCAGATGTTTGAGCACAAGCAGACTGATATTCCAATGAAACAGATTGTTGCTATCACTTCCATCTGTCCCTCCTCATGTGAAATGACCTCTCATCATCAACATAAACTGGTGGAGAACAGGAGGACAGGAATGTAGGAGGCTCAAGAGGAAGAATGAAAAACAATGTTTTGAGGGGGAATGAAAAATGGGAGTCAAAAGTATGCCTGGGATTTTAGTGTGTGTGTGTGTTCTTTCCTCAGTATGAGACACTCTCACTCCCTCATCTGTTAGCAGCACATTTTATTCCTCCATTTTCAGATCCTGACAGGATGATTTGTTCTCACTTACAAAAATGTGCATCTGCTTTTCAGGGTTGTGTGGGGGGTGGAGCTGGAGGGAAAGGGGCTATCTGGATCTGGATGTACAAAGCAGACTCAGTGCTTACTGTCAGCACTCACTGTGTAACATGAATGGATGAAGGTACAATGAAAACATTTTAAATAGTTGTTGCATTCCAACTCAATGCGAGTGATTAAATCACCAAAAAAGTACTTTGCCATGAACTAAAATGGGCATTTTCCATGATGTAAATGTGTATTTGAGGGATGAGGAATAGTGTGTGATCAAAAGTTATTTTGTCAACAGTCACTCTATTTTTAAAGAGGAATGTTAACCCTGCCCTCACAAATTCATTCCAGCAATTCCAAACATCAATGTCAATTTTCAACCACTAGATGGCAGACTATTCCCAGTACATGTTCTTACTCACATGCTTTGGCCATGGCGAACTCCAGTCCATTTTCCTCTTATAAAACATAGTTTAGGTGGAGGCAGGCAAGCGGTTCTCGCATTACTTATGGATTTAAACAACCTCAGTGGTGGCAACCACAGAAACCCCAAAGCCCTATTTGAAGGGTAAGTGGGTGGTTGAGCTCATGAAGACATGATTAATAAGTTCAGACTTGCCAAACTACAGTGCAGTGCTTCTGTTTCCCTGGCCCACCTCAAAATGATAAAGGAGAATTGGGACGTAACAGCAACCATGGTGACGGGATCTAAATATTATTTCGGCCTGCAACTCCAGCAGAATGATAGCAATAACAGTCGAAAGCACTTTGTTGTAAGACGGAGAGTGACACTGAGTACAATTCATTCGAGCAGTAATGTGTCTGAGAAAAGGCCACATGTTTATCCAATTTGACTCCACACTGGTGGCGACATCAGTTTGTACGAGTACTGATGCCGTGGTAATCTCCTGTTTCTCAATACTTTAAACATCGAGATTTGCTTTCTTGGCGTGGTTTAATTTTAGTATGTTTGTTTTGGTCGTGTTCCAGTGTGTGCATGTGTGTGTGTGTGTGTGTGTGTGTGTGTGTGTGTGTGTGTGTGAGAGAGACAGATGGACACATTCTCACAGAGTGGCCCCGTCTCAAAGTTGTTCCCACTCTCTTTCTGGGCCCCGGCATCAGGCCTCTCGTGCCCTGCGGACATGAAGACCCTGGCAGGACGGAGCGTCCTCTTATTTGGTGTCCTTGCAATGTCCGCCTCGTCTCCCTCCAGCCATTCCCCCCTCACCCTCTTTCTCTCTGTCTTCCTCTCTCTCTCTCTCTCTCTTTCTCTCAATTAAATTCAAGTGAGCTTTATTAGCATGACAAATACTTTTGCATTGCCAAAGCAGAACATTTATACATACGGTTTACATACGGTTTACTCAAACTCCCCGCTGTCAGCCGGATTGCATCTTCTCCCCTGTCTCCACAGCTTATTCTTCTCCTGCACCTCCCTCTTTCTCTCTCTCCTTTTCTCTCTCTCTCTTTCCAGCTGTTGCCGCCACCCCACATTCCCATCACCATCAGATTCTCCAACATTTGCCATCGGAGCCTTCATTATGTTATGGAAGCGTACAGCACAGCAAACCATCTCCCTCCGCTGTCCCCTCTCCCCCATCTGCCATCCACCACCGTCTCGCTGCAGGCTGCCTCTCGCTGGCGTTCGTTTTTCACCTCCCGCTCACCCTCTGAACGTCTAGCAAAACAGCATGAATAAATAACGATAAGAGTCTGGCCTCCAACTGAGACGATGCGTTGCTTGTTTTTGAGGAAGGGTAAGAGGGGTAAAACGGGATGGCTGGGGGGCAGGAGGGGGTGGCTGGGGAGTACAGGGAGTTGGGTTGTGGTGGGGGAGGGGGGGGGGGTCTGTTCTCTCTCCCTAGTGACTCTTAAGCTGTGAGCTGCTTTGTGTACAAAAACAGCCTCATTTTCTGTCTTTTTTCTCCCTTCAGAGCAGCAGTCTGGCTTGTACTCAACACGAGATCAGTCACTAAAGCCTGACTGCTCGCTGGGGTGTGACCCAAACGCAGTGCTTCAGCGAGCCTGGCTTATATACTCGCTCTTGAGATTGTCCAAGGGTTCTCCCTGGACTGAACGGGCAGTCACGTTGTTTAGCCGTGACCCTGGAGCAAAAGGCACCACGTGACGAGCTCAAGACTCCTCGCCTCCTCGTCTGGGGCCACTTACTGCACTTGAAATTCCTCTGAGATGTGCTCGCATGGCTAATGTCTCCCGATCCTTTGCTCTCTAATGCCTCTGGTCTCCTGCGCTGCTGATGCGG
>NW_027468774.1:41871233-41873733 GCF_046254945.1 Alosa pseudoharengus
AGTCGCTGAGGTGACAGCTGTGGTTGTTGGAGTTGAGGTTTTTACTAAACTGTTGAGAGACTTTCTGAGAAGTGATGTTCTTCCACTATCTGCCTGAGTTATTAGAAAGTGAAGTGATTTTGTTTTAGTGATAATGTTTTTAAGGAAACAGTAACTAATCAGACAAAATCACTGATGTAATGTCATTACCAGATTTATTATAGTTTTGAAATTTTCATTCGTTTTTATTTATATTATCTCTCAGTTTGCTTTCTCATTTCAGTTTAGTTTTTTACAAGAGCAAAAGTAGTTTTAGTTTAGTTTAAGTTTTGCAATATGATCTAGTTTCAGTTCAGTTTATATCTCGTTTTAGTCTTAGTTTTCGTTTACTGTAATAACCCTGGCCACTACTATACAGAGGTAAACCCACACTCACTCTCTCTCTCACACACACTCTGCCTGTCTGTCTGTCTGTTTTTCTTTCACTTTTTCTGTCTGTCTGTCTCTCTCTTTCTCTCTCTCTCCGTCTCGCTGTCTCTCTTGCCTCCTTCTCACACACACACACACACTCGCACAGACACACACACACGCACACACACGCACACAAACACACACACACTCGCACAGACACACACACACGCACACACACGCACACAAACACACACACACTCGCACAGACACACACAGACGCACACACACACACACCCACACACACACGCACACAAACACACACACACACAGACACACACAGACACACACACACGCACACACACAAACACACACACACACACAGACGCACACACACACACACACACAGACACACGCACATACACACACACACACACACACAAACACGCTCGTGTACACACACACACACACACAGACGCACACACACAGACGCTCGTGTACACACCTGCCCACTTTCCTCTCGGGCAGTCCTGACACTTTGTTATTACCAGCCAGGTTTCTCAGTCTTTCCGCTGAGGCTGCAAAAGCACTTCTTTACTCTTTGGTGGGGTGCGGCCGCCACGGCCTGACCACTCCCGGCTCACACACGTGTGTGTGTGTGCGCGCACAGCCCGACACAAAGAGCCCAGGCCCTGCCAGCAGGACAGGAATAATAGAAAAAAAACAACGAGAAAAGCAGAGCTCCTCTGGGGAAGAAGTCCATGGTGGAGAGACAAAAAGGGGAGTAGGAGAAGAGAGCTCAGCCCACGAAGAACCCCACCAGCTGGGGAACTGATGGAACTCTGCCCAGCTGTGTCAGATGCATAGATAAGAGACAATGGGAATGTGTGTGTGTGTGTGTGTGTGTGTGTGTGTGTGTGTGTGTGTGTGTGTGTGTGTGTGTGTGTGTGTGTGTGTGTGTGAGAGTGCATGTGGATCTGTGCCGATCTCTTGGCGAACAAGCCCGTTTCTATCTTCCAGAAATGAATCCGCCACACTCTCATACAACACCTCATTACCAGCCAAGAGCTGATCTGATACACTGCTGAGGGAGGTCTCCTCACACACACACACACACACACACACACACACACACACATAATGCATTTTACAGTCACACACACACATGCATACACAAAGCGCACGCACACGCACACGCACACGCACACGCACACGCACACGCACACGCACACACACACACAGCATTATGCACACGCCTACACATGCACAGACAAAAGCGCACACATTCACACACACACACACACACACACATGACTCCATGAAGAGACTCCATGACTGTGTAACAGACAGGGCCGTATTGGGGCTGCTTGACCAGAAGGCTGTGGAGAACACACTGAATGAGCGGCACTCTGTTTGGACTGACGGCTGACTACACCGACAGGCAAAGAGCCGCTTCATTATTCCCTCCCAAAACCCCCTTTTCTTTTGGCACTGATAACACAACCAATGTGTGGACTCCTCCTGACTGTCCCTCAGTGCTGCTATTCAGCCTGTGGTCAAACAGAGCATTCAAATCAACGGTCACATCAAGTCTGGGGAGGACGTGCGCAGATAAGCCATAAAGTCCAAACAATAGGGACATTCAGCTCTCCTCTCCCCCAGTCCCTGACCCACACAGTGCAGCACTTAATGGGTAACCTTAAGATAGTCTGCTGGACTCACTGCGTTGGAGCCTTGCGATAGGGGCTGGAACCAGCGTTGGGAAATGCAACAGACATTCAGTTAGTTGCACAGCAGGGGGGGGGGGGGGACTCCCGAGTCTGTTTCTGCTCCCCGACAGGATTAAAGTCATTATCTTCTTTATTTGATTCCACAACAGTGCGTCAGCACGCACACACCGTATGAGGACAAAATAACGAGGGCGTTCAGAAGACATTCTTCCCGGCGGATGGAACAGTACGCTCATCTTGAACCTTCACTCAGTGCCCCTTATCAGAAATCATTGCATTATCCTCTTAATGTGATTTCACAACATTGAATTAAGGACAATCAAAACAGCAAAAACAATAGCAGTTGTGTATATACGCATGGATACAACTGAGGATTGTATGGA